>NW_027507390.1:40000-43145 GCF_052324685.1 Brachyhypopomus gauderio
CTGCTTTGTGTGGCCGGGCAAAGGATCAGATAGCTTGGGGACAGATTTAAACAGAAAAGGCAGTTTGTGGAGCTCAGTAATAATTTTGAATGGGGAAAAAAAAGGAAAACGGTGGAGTAATGCTGCCATCTTTTGGGTAAAATATGTCGGTGCGCCTATAATTTAAAAGTGGGTTTTCTGGATGTTTTAAATGACCCAGGGCTATAATCCTGCTTTGTGTGGCGGGCTCAGAGTATGCTTAAATTGGGGTAACTATTTTAACCATTTTACTAATTTATGGAGGTTAAAAAAAAGACCCAGGCCTATTATCCTACTGTGTGTGGCCGGCTCTTAGTGCACATTCTTAGGGGACTAATTTAATACAGAATAATGATTTTATGGATGTATTAAATCATCCATGTGTCTCATCCTACTGTGTCTGGCGGGCTCTTAGTGCACATTCTTAGGCTATGTATTTAAATACAGAATAGGGATTTTATGGATGTATTAAATCATCCAGGGCTCTAATCTTACTGTGTGTGGCCGGCTCTTAGTGCACATTCTTAGGGGACTAATTTAATACAGAATAAGGATTTTATGGATGTATTAAATCATCCATGTGTCTCATCCTTCTGTGTGTGGCGGGCTCAGAGTATGCCTAAAGTGGGGTAACTATTTTAAACATTTTACTAATTTCTGGATGTATTAAATCATCCATGTGTCTCATCCTACTGTGTGTGGCGGGCTCAGAGTATGCCTAAAGTGGGGTAACTATTTTAAACATTTTACTAATTTCTGGATGTATTAAATCATCCATGTGTCTCATCCTACTGTGTGTGGCGGGCTCAGAGTATGCCTAAAGTGGGGTAACTATTTTAAACATTTTACTAATTTCTGGATGTATTAAATCATCCATGTGTCTCATCCTACTGTGTGTGGCGGGCTCAGAGTATGCCTAAAGTGGGGTAACTATTTTAAACATTTTACTAATTTCTGGATGTATTAAATCATCCATGTGTCTCATCCTACTGTGTGTGGCGGGCTCAGAGTATGCCTAAAGTGGGGTAACTATTTTAAACATTTTACTAATTTCTGGATGTATTAAATCATCCATGTGTCTCATCCTACTGTGTGTGGCGGGCTCAGAGTATGCCTAAAGTGGGGTAACTATTTTAAACATTTTACTAATTTCTGGATGTATTAAATCATCCATGTGTCTCATCCTACTGTGTGTGGCGGGCTCAGAGTATGCCTAAAGTGGGGTAACTATTTTATACATTTTACTAATTTCTGGATGTATTAAATCATCCATGTGTCTCATCCTACTGTGTGTGGCGGGCTCAGAGTATGCCTAAAGTGGGGTAACTATTTTATACATTTTACTAATTTCTGGATGTATTAAATCATCCATGTGTCTCATCCTACTGTGTGTGGCGGGCTCAGAGTATGCCTAAAGTGGGGTAACTATTTTATACATTTTACTAATTTATGGAGGAAAAAAAAGACCCAGCATTTTGCATTCAAATGTGCAGGGCGCACCGGCGTTTAAAGTCCAAAAGATGGCAGCATTACTCCACCATAGTAATTATTTTCCTCCTTAAAGCTGTATACCATATGTTTCTGGAGGAATTAAATTCAGGCCTATAAGCCTGCTGTGTGTGGCTGGCTTTTAGTGCACATTCTTAGGCTATGTATTTAATACAGAATAAGGATTTTCTGGATGTATTAAATCATCCAGGGCTCTCATCCTACTGTGTGTGGCCGGCTCTTAGTGCACATTCTTAGGCAATGTATTTTATACAGAATGATGATTTTCTGGATGTTTTAAATCATCCAGGGCTCTCATCCTACTGTGTGTGGCTGGCTCTTAGTGCACCTTTTTAGGCAATGTATTTTATACAGAATAATGATTTTGTGGATGTATTAAATCATCCAGGGCTCTCATCCTACTGTGTGTGGCCGGCTCTTAGTGCACATTCTTAGGCTATGTATTTTATACAGAATGATGATTTTCTGGATGTTTTAAATCATCCAGGGCTCTCATCCTACTGTAGTGTGGCTGGCTCTTAGTGCACCTTTTTAGGCAATGTATTTTATACAGAATAATGATTTTGTGGATGTATTAAATCATCCAGGGCTCTCATCCTACTGTGTGTGCCGGCTCTTAGTGCACATTCTTAGGCTATGTATTTAATACAGATGATGATTTTCTGGATGTATTAAATCATCCAGGGCTCTCATCCTACTGTGTGTGGCCGGCTCTTAGTGCACATTCTTAGGCAATGTATTTAATACAGAATAAGGATTTTCTGGATGTATTAAATCATCCATGTGTCTCATCCTACTGTGTGTGGCGGGCTCAGAGTGTGCTTAAATAGGGTAACTATTTTATACATTTTACTAATTTATGGAGGTTAAAAAAAGACCCAGCATTTTGCATTCAAATGTGCAGGGCGCACCGGCATTTAAAGTCCAAAAGATGGCAGCATTACTCCACCGTAGTAATTATTTTCCTCCTTAAAGCTGTATACCATATGTTTCTGGAGGAATTAAATTCAGGCCTAAAAGCCTGCTGTGTGTTGCGGGGTCATAGTAGGCTTTTATTGGGTAACTGTTTTATACAGAATAAAGATTTCTGGGTGTTTAAAAAAGACCCCATGCCTATAAGCCTGCTGTGTGTAGCGGGGTCAGAGTTCACATCCTTGGGCATGAATTATGAATGAAATGCCCCCTCTGGATGTCCTAAATAATTTTAATTTAAATGACAAAGTCCATAATTGGTTGGCCTATAAGCCTACTGTGTGTAGTGGGTTTCAGAGTACACTTTGGTCGGCATTGCAGCTTTCAAATATCACATTGCAGATTTCAAATTGTCTTTCTGCAAGAGTCTCCAAAGTTGCAATGTGCAAGTATTTCGGCAACCGGCGCTAATTGAGGGTTAGGCGAGGTTGAAATATTTCAAAGTCCGAGGATATACCAGCAGCATAGACACTTAGAATAAAAAGAGGCCTTTTTAAATTAATATACCAGAGGCTAGACACTTAGAATAAAAATAGAGGCCTTTTTAAAATATAAAATATTACCAGAGGCATAGGACACTTAGACTAAAATAGAGGCCTTTTTAAATTAAATATACCAGAGGCATAGACACTTAGACTAAAATAGA
>NW_027507391.1:0-42820 GCF_052324685.1 Brachyhypopomus gauderio
ACAAACACACACACACACTCATACACACACACATATACACACTCACTCACACACACACTCATATACACACTCACTCACACACACTCATATACACACTCACTCACACACACTCATACACACACACATACACACTCACTCACACAGACACACACACACACTCATACACACACATGTCTGAGTCCCCCTGACTCACTGTGTGAATGTGTTGAAGTTTGCACAAAGTCATAATTTGGCTGAACAAACTGCATCCCAATTCCAATCTATCACACACATACACACTCACTCACACACACTCATACGCACTCACACACACACAAACACACACACACACTCATACATACACATATACACACTCAGTCACACACACACTCATACACACACTCATATACACACTCACTCACACACACTCATACACACACACATACACACTCACTCACACAGACACACACACACACACTCATACACACACACATGTCTGAGTCCCCCTGACTCACTGTGTGAATGTGTTAAAGTTTGCACAAAGTCATAATTTGGCTGAACAAACTGCATCCCAATTCCAATCTATTTGACAGGTGGAAATACAGTTTTTGACGACTGCTAACGTGCATTTCCCAATACTTGTGATACATTGTCAAAACTCTAAACACAGCAACACATTGACCTCACACAAATAGCCAAATAGTTAATATTGTGTTCAAAAGCGCATTTTCTTAACTAAATACCAACTCTGCATTTCACAATGCAAACAACTTTGTTAAAACACAGCAAACCTGGTTCAGTATCCAATCATTCTTTTAAACACTAGCACATATTCTCTTTTCGAGATGAACATAGTCAATCACTGCACAACCACTGTAAAAAAACTAACATTTGATGGCAATACAGAAACAGTATTACATGTAATATTTTACCCTCTCCCAGCAAACAACAGACATTTTACAGTAACATCTGTTGTTTTCTTAGTCAGTTCATTTTTACTGTAATCCGCTTCATTTGGACTTTTTTTCAAATGTGTGCATTTTTGGCAACATACTGTCTACACAATGAGTGATATTTACTGTTAGGTACTATATGGAATGTAGATTAGACCAAAAGGAGTCAGTAACATTTTTGCAGTAAAGGGTATCTTTTACTGTATTAGGGACATTACTGTAAATTGTGGCCTAACCCAAAAAATAATTATCATAATTGTAAACATAATTAGCCATGGTCCCATATGTGTAAAAATACACATATACAAAAAAAGCCACACAAGGGGGAAAACAGAATACAAAACTGAACAGTCTTGTTAGGTGTAATCTAAACGGCCTTCAGCAGTTGGCCACATGTTTTCATCCACATCACATCTGATGTTGGCCCTTGCCATGGACCTGGGAAAGAAAAGCTTGGTATGCCTTATTCACCCCTGGCAGTCTTCAGCTGAAATGTCTCTGCAGCCAGGATCCATTGCATGCAGCAGGGACATTTGGTCATGGGGCCGATGATCATACACCTTCCACCTCCAGACTGAAAAAAGTTCCTTATTGGGGTTGAGGAAAGGCGAGTAGGGCGGGAGGAAAAGGGACATCACTCTTGGATGGTCTATAAACCAGTTTGTGATGACATGAGAATGACAAAATGCTACATCGTCCCATCACAAATGTCCTCGTGTTTCCTCCCACCTGTTCCCTTTCTGCATCTGAAACCAGTTGTTGGTAGAGTTCATTCAAAAACGAAAGAAGGAGGTCACTGTTATAGGGACCAATCTAGCATTTGTGAAGGACCAAACCAGCACTTGAGATTGCAGGACAAATTGTTATATTTGCTCCTCTCTGACCCGGTACATTACTGTACTTCAGTATATACTTTTTATAAATATATATATATTTTATACTATACTTCATTTATCTATATGTGCAAAAAATGTGTACAACAGTAATAACTGTTCAGCTGCCTTTGTTTTTGCAGAACTTGGCATTTTATACGATATTTAAGGTTTTGAACCTTAGGTTTTCATTTTTGGCATGCTGTGTACAAGCAATTGTAAATAAGACAAAAACGATCCAGAATTTTGTTATTGGATAACCTTGTGTGTATAGAAAATTTAAGCATTATAAAAACATGTAAAATGACTGCATTTTGTGCCATAACAACATGAATTGAACTAATAGTATAGCCACTGAAAACTGATGTTGTGTTCACTGTGTTTGGAGTTTTGAAAATGTGACTACAGATTGGACAAAAGCACGTTAGCAGTAGTCAAAAACTGTAAATTGGAATTGGGATGCCATTCAAATAGATTGGAATTGGGATGTTGTGTAATTACCAGTCCCACTTCCAATCTATTTGAATAGGATCCCACTTCCAATCTATTTTCATGTGTCAAATAGATTGGAATTGGGATGAGTCATGATTACCATCCCTTTTCCAATACACACCCACACACACACACTCATACACACACACATATACACTCTCACTCACACACACTCATACACACACACATACACACTCACTCACACACACTCATACACACACACACACACACAAACACACACACACACTCATACACACACACATATACACACTCACTCACACACACACTCATATACACACTCACTCACACACACACTCATATACACACTCACTCACACACACTCATACACACACACATACACACTCACTCACACAGACACACACACACACTCATACACACACATGTCTGAGTCCCCCTGACTCACTGTGTGAATGTGTTGAAGTTTGCACAAAGTCATAATTTGGCTGAACAAACTGCATCCCAATTCCAATCTATCACACACATACACACTCACTCACACACACTCATACGCACTCACACACACACAAACACACACACACACTCATACATACACATATACACACTCAGTCACACACACACTCATACACACACTCATATACACACTCACTCACACACACTCATACACACACACATACACACTCACTCACACAGACACACACACACTCATACACACACACATGTCTGAGTCCCCCTGACTCACTGTGTGAATGTGTTAAAGTTTGCACAAAGTCATAATTTGGCTGAACAAACTGCATCCCAATTCCAATCTATTTGACAGGTGGAAATACAGTTTTTGACGACTGCTAACGTGCATTTCCCAATACTTGTGATACATTGTCAAAACTCTAAACACAGCAACACATTGACCTCACACAAATAGCCAAATAGTTAATATTGTGTCCAAAACGCATTTTCTTAACTAAATACCAACTCTGCATTTCACAATGCAAACAACTTTGTTAAAACACAGCAAACCTGGTTCAGTATCCAATCATTCTTTTAAACACTAGCACATATTCTCTTTTCGAGATGAACATAGTCAATCACTGCACAACCACTGTAAAAAAACTAACATTTGATGGCAATACAGAAACAGTATTACATGTAATATTTTACCCTCTCCCAGCAAACAACAGACATTTTACAGTAACATCTGTTGTTTTCTTAGTCAGTTCATTTTTACTGTAATCCGCTTCATTTGGACTTTTTTTTCAAATGTGTGCATTTTTGGCAACATACTGTCTACACAATGAGTGATATTTACTGTTAGGTACTATATGGAATGTAGATTAGACCAAAAGGAGTCAGTAACATTTTTGCAGTAAAGGGTATCTTTTACTGTATTAGGGACATTACTGTAAATTGTGGCCTAACCCAAAAAATAATTATCATAATTGTAAACATAATTAGCCATGGTCCCATATGTGTAAAAATACACATATACAAAAAAAGCCACACAAGGGGGAAAACAGAATACAAAACTGAACAGTCTTGTTAGGTGTAATCTAAACGGCCTTCAGCAGTTGGCCACATGTTTTCATCCACATCACATCTGATGTTGGCCCTTGCCATGGACCTGGGAAAGAAAAGCTTGGTATGCCTTATTCACCCCTGGCAGTCTTCAGCTGAAATGTCTCTGCAGCCAGGATCCATTGCATGCAGCAGGGACATTTGGTCATGTGGCTGATGATCATACACCTTCCACCTCCAGACTGAAAAAAGTTCCTTATTGGGGTTGAGGAAAGGCGAGTAGGGCGGGAGGAAAAGGGACATCACTCTTGGATGGTCTATAAACCAGTTTGTGATGACATGAGAATGACAAAATGCTACATCGTCCCATCACAAATGTCCTCGTGTTTCCTCCCACCTGTTCCCTTTCTGCATCTGAAACCAGTTGTTGGTAGAGTTCATTCAAAAACGAAAGAAGGAGGTCACTGTTATAGGGACCAATCTAGCATTTGTGAAGGACCAAACCAGCACTTGAGATTGCAGGACAAATTGTTATATTTGCTCCTCTCTGACCCGGTACATTACTGTACTTCAGTATATACTTTTTATAAATATATATATATATTTTATACTATACTTCATTTATCTATATGTGCAAAAAATGTGTACAACAGTAATAACTGTTCAGCTGCCTTTGTTTTTGCAGAACTTGGCATTTTATACGATATTTAAGGTTTTGAACCTTAGGTTTTCATTTTTGGCATGCTGTGTACAAGCAATTGTAAATAAGACAAAAACGATCCAGAATTTTGTTATTGGATAACCTTGTGTGTATAGAAAATTTAAGCATTATAAAAACATGTAAAATGACTGCATTTTGTGCCATAACAACATGAATTGAACTAATAGTATAGCCACTGAAAACTGATGTTGTGTTCACTGTGTTTGGAGTTTTGAAAATGTGACTACAGATTGGACAAAAGCACGTTAGCAGTAGTCAAAAACTAAATTGGAATTGGGATGCCATTCAAATAGATTGGAATTGGGATGTTGTGTAATTACCAGTCCCACTTCCAATCTATTTGAATAGGATCCCACTTCCAATCTATTTTCATGTGTCAAATAGATTGGAATTGGGATGAGTCATGATTACCATCCCTTTTCCAATACACACCCACACACACACACTCATACACACACACATATACACTCTCACTCACACACACTCATACACACACACATACACACTCACTCACACACACTCATACACACACACACACACACAAACACACACACACACTCATACACACACACATATACACACTCACTCACACACACACTCATATACACACTCACTCACACACACACTCATATACACACTCACTCACACACACTCATACACACACACATACACACTCACTCACACAGACACACACACACACTCATACACACACATGTCTGAGTCCCCCTGACTCACTGTGTGAATGTGTTGAAGTTTGCACAAAGTCATAATTTGGCTGAACAAACTGCATCCCAATTCCAATCTATCACACACATACACACTCACTCACACACACTCATACGCACTCACACACACACAAACACACACACACACTCATACATACACATATACACACTCAGTCACACACACACTCATACACACACTCATATACACACTCACTCACACACACTCATACACACACACATACACACTCACTCACACAGACACACACACACACACTCATACACACACACATGTCTGAGTCCCCCTGACTCACTGTGTGAATGTGTTAAAGTTTGCACAAAGTCATAATTTGGCTGAACAAACTGCATCCCAATTCCAATCTATTTGACAGGTGGAAATACAGTTTTTGACGACTGCTAACGTGCATTTCCCAATACTTGTGATACATTGTCAAAACTCTAACCACAGCAACACATTGACCTCACACAAATAGCCAAATAGTTAATATTGTGTTCAAAAGCGCATTTTCTTAACTAAATACCAACTCTGCATTTCACAATGCAAACAACTTTGTTAAAACACAGCAAACCTGGTTCAGTATCCAATCATTCTTTTAAACACTAGCACATATTCTCTTTTCGAGATGAACATAGTCAATCACTGCACAACCACTGTAAAAAAAACTAACATTTGATGGCAATACAGAAACAGTATTACATGTAATATTTTACCCTCTCCCAGCAAACAACAGACATTTTACAGTAACATCTGTTGTTTTCTTAGTCAGTTCATTTTTACTGTAATCCGCTTCATTTGGACTTTTTTTCAAATGTGTGCATTTTTGGCAACATACTGTCTACACAATGAGTGATATTTACTGTTAGGTACTATATGGAATGTAGATTAGACCAAAAGGAGTCAGTAACATTTTTGCAGTAAAGGGTATCTTTTACTGTATTAGGGACATTACTGTAAATTGTGGCCTAACCCAAAAAATAATTATCATAATTGTAAACATAATTAGCCATGGTCCCATATGTGTAAAAATACACATATACAAAAAAAGCCACACAAGGGGGAAAACAGAATACAAAACTGAACAGTCTTGTTAGGTGTAATCTAAACGGCCTTCAGCAGTTGGCCACATGTTTTCATCCACATCACATCTGATGTTGGCCCTTGCCATGGACCTGGGAAAGAAAAGCTTGGTATGCCTTATTCACCCCTGGCAGTCTTCAGCTGAAATGTCTCTGCAGCCAGGATCCATTGCATGCAGCAGGGACATTTGGTCATGGGGCCGATGATCATACACCTTCCACCTCCAGACTGAAAAAAGTTCCTTATTGGGGTTGAGGAAAGGCGAGTAGGGCGGGAGGAAAAGGGACATCACTCTTGGATGGTCTATAAACCAGTTTGTGATGACATGAGAATGACAAAATGCTACATCGTCCCATCACAAATGTCCTCGTGTTTCCTCCCACCTGTTCCCTTTCTGCATCTGAAACCAGTTGTTGGTAGAGTTCATTCAAAAACGAAAGAAGGAGGTCACTGTTATAGGGACCAATCTAGCATTTGTGAAGGACCAAACCAGCACTTGAGATTGCAGGACAAATTGTTATATTTGCTCCTCTCTGACCCGGTACATTACTGTACTTCAGTATATACTTTTTATAAATATATATATATTTTATACTATACTTCATTTATCTATATGTGCAAAAAATGTGTACAACAGTAATAACTGTTCAGCTGCCTTTGTTTTTGCAGAACTTGGCATTTTATACGATATTTAAGGTTTTGAACCTTAGGTTTTCATTTTTGGCATGCTGTGTACAAGCAATTGTAAATAAGACAAAAACGATCCAGAATTTTGTTATTGGATAACCTTGTGTGTATAGAAAATTTAAGCATTATAAAAACATGTAAAATGACTGCATTTTGTGCCATAACAACATGAATTGAACTAATAGTATAGCCACTGAAAACTGATGTTGTGTTCACTGTGTTTGGAGTTTTGAAAATGTGACTACAGATTGGACAAAAGCACGTTAGCAGTAGTCAAAAACTGTAAATTGGAATTGGGATGCCATTCAAATAGATTGGAATTGGGATGTTGTGTAATTACCAGTCCCACTTCCAATCTATTTGAATAGGATCCCACTTCCAATCTATTTTCATGTGTCAAATAGATTGGAATTGGGATGAGTCATGATTACCATCCCTTTTCCAATACACACCCACACACACACACTCATACACACACACATATACACTCTCACTCACACACACTCATACACACACACATACACACTCACTCACACACACTCATACACACACACACACACACAAACACACACACACACTCATACACACACACATATACACACTCACTCACACACACACTCATATACACACTCACTCACACACACACTCATATACACACTCACTCACACACACTCATACACACACACATACACACTCACTCACACAGACACACACACACACTCATACACACACATGTCTGAGTCCCCCTGACTCACTGTGTGAATGTGTTGAAGTTTGCACAAAGTCATAATTTGGCTGAACAAACTGCATCCCAATTCCAATCTATCACACACATACACACTCACTCACACACACTCATACGCACTCACACACACACAAACACACACACACACTCATACATACACATATACACACTCAGTCACACACACACTCATACACACACTCATATACACACTCACTCACACACACTCATACACACACACATACACACTCACTCACACAGACACACACACACTCATACACACACACATGTCTGAGTCCCCCTGACTCACTGTGTGAATGTGTTAAAGTTTGCACAAAGTCATAATTTGGCTGAACAAACTGCATCCCAATTCCAATCTATTTGACAGGTGGAAATACAGTTTTTGACGACTGCTAACGTGCATTTCCCAATACTTGTGATACATTGTCAAAACTCTAAACACAGCAACACATTGACCTCACACAAATAGCCAAATAGTTAATATTGTGTTCAAAAGCGCATTTTCTTAACTAAATACCAACTCTGCATTTCACAATGCAAACAACTTTGTTAAAACACAGCAAACCTGGTTCAGTATCCAATCATTCTTTTAAACACTAGCACATATTCTCTTTTCGAGATGAACATAGTCAATCACTGCACAACCACTGTAAAAAAACTAACATTTGATGGCAATACAGAAACAGTATTACATGTAATATTTTACCCTCTCCCAGCAAACAACAGACATTTTACAGTAACATCTGTTGTTTTCTTAGTCAGTTCATTTTTACTGTAATCCGCTTCATTTGGACTTTTTTTTCAAATGTGTGCATTTTTGGCAACATACTGTCTACACAATGAGTGATATTTACTGTTAGGTACTATATGGAATGTAGATTAGACCAAAAGGAGTCAGTAACATTTTTGCAGTAAAGGGTATCTTTTACTGTATTAGGGACATTACTGTAAATTGTGGCCTAACCCAAAAAATAATTATCATAATTGTAAACATAATTAGCCATGGTCCCATATGTGTAAAAATACACATATACAAAAAAAGCCACACAAGGGGGAAAACAGAATACAAAACTGAACAGTCTTGTTAGGTGTAATCTAAACGGCCTTCAGCAGTTGGCCACATGTTTTCATCCACATCACATCTGATGTTGGCCCTTGCCATGGACCTGGGAAAGAAAAGCTTGGTATGCCTTATTCACCCCTGGCAGTCTTCAGCTGAAATGTCTCTGCAGCCAGGATCCATTGCATGCAGCAGGGACATTTGGTCATGGGGCCGATGATCATACACCTTCCACCTCCAGACTGAAAAAAGTTCCTTATTGGGGTTGAGGAAAGGCGAGTAGGGCGGGAGGAAAAGGGACATCACTCTTGGATGGTCTATAAACCAGTTTGTGATGACATGAGAATGACAAAATGCTACATCGTCCCATCACAAATGTCCTCGTGTTTCCTCCCACCTGTTCCCTTTCTGCATCTGAAACCAGTTGTTGGTAGAGTTCATTCAAAAACGAAAGAAGGAGGTCACTGTTATAGGGACCAATCTAGCATTTGTGAAGGACCAAACCAGCACTTGAGATTGCAGGACAAATTGTTATATTTGCTCCTCTCTGACCCGGTACATTACTGTACTTCAGTATATACTTTTTATAAATATATATATATTTTATACTATACTTCATTTATCTATATGTGCAAAAAATGTGTACAACAGTAATAACTGTTCAGCTGCCTTTGTTTTTGCAGAACTTGGCATTTTATACGATATTTAAGGTTTTGAACCTTAGGTTTTCATTTTTGGCATGCTGTGTACAAGCAATTGTAAATAAGACAAAAACGATCCAGAATTTTGTTATTGGATAACCTTGTGTGTATAGAAAATTTAAGCATTATAAAAACATGTAAAATGACTGCATTTTGTGCCATAACAACATGAATTGAACTAATAGTATAGCCACTGAAAACTGATGTTGTGTTCACTGTGTTTGGAGTTTTGAAAATGTGACTACAGATTGGACAAAAGCACGTTAGCAGTAGTCAAAAACTGTAAATTGGAATTGGGATGCCATTCAAATAGATTGGAATTGGGATGTTGTGTAATTACCAGTCCCACTTCCAATCTATTTGAATAGGATCCCACTTCCAATCTATTTTCATGTGTCAAATAGATTGGAATTGGGATGAGTCATGATTACCATCCCTTTTCCAATACACACCCACACACACACACTCATACACACACACATATACACTCTCACTCACACACACTCATACACACACACATACACACTCACTCACACACACTCATACACACACACACACACACAAACACACACACACACTCATACACACACACATATACACACTCACTCACACACACACTCATATACACACTCACTCACACACACACTCATATACACACTCACTCACACACACTCATACACACACACATACACACTCACTCACACAGACACACACACACACTCATACACACACATGTCTGAGTCCCCCTGACTCACTGTGTGAATGTGTTGAAGTTTGCACAAAGTCATAATTTGGCTGAACAAACTGCATCCCAATTCCAATCTATCACACACATACACACTCACTCACACACACTCATACGCACTCACACACACACAAACACACACACACACTCATACATACACATATACACACTCAGTCACACACACACTCATACACACACTCATATACACACTCACTCACACACACTCATACACACACACATACACACTCACTCACACAGACACACACACACTCATACACACACACATGTCTGAGTCCCCCTGACTCACTGTGTGAATGTGTTAAAGTTTGCACAAAGTCATAATTTGGCTGAACAAACTGCATCCCAATTCCAATCTATTTGACAGGTGGAAATACAGTTTTTGACGACTGCTAACGTGCATTTCCCAATACTTGTGATACATTGTCAAAACTCTAAACACAGCAACACATTGACCTCACACAAATAGCCAAATAGTTAATATTGTGTCCAAAACGCATTTTCTTAACTAAATACCAACTCTGCATTTCACAATGCAAACAACTTTGTTAAAACACAGCAAACCTGGTTCAGTATCCAATCATTCTTTTAAACACTAGCACATATTCTCTTTTCGAGATGAACATAGTCAATCACTGCACAACCACTGTAAAAAAACTAACATTTGATGGCAATACAGAAACAGTATTACATGTAATATTTTACCCTCTCCCAGCAAACAACAGACATTTTACAGTAACATCTGTTGTTTTCTTAGTCAGTTCATTTTTACTGTAATCCGCTTCATTTGGACTTTTTTTTCAAATGTGTGCATTTTTGGCAACATACTGTCTACACAATGAGTGATATTTACTGTTAGGTACTATATGGAATGTAGATTAGACCAAAAGGAGTCAGTAACATTTTTGCAGTAAAGGGTATCTTTTACTGTATTAGGGACATTACTGTAAATTGTGGCCTAACCCAAAAAATAATTATCATAATTGTAAACATAATTAGCCATGGTCCCATATGTGTAAAAATACACATATACAAAAAAAGCCACACAAGGGGGAAAACAGAATACAAAACTGAACAGTCTTGTTAGGTGTAATCTAAACGGCCTTCAGCAGTTGGCCACATGTTTTCATCCACATCACATCTGATGTTGGCCCTTGCCATGGACCTGGGAAAGAAAAGCTTGGTATGCCTTATTCACCCCTGGCAGTCTTCAGCTGAAATGTCTCTGCAGCCAGGATCCATTGCATGCAGCAGGGACATTTGGTCATGTGGCTGATGATCATACACCTTCCACCTCCAGACTGAAAAAAGTTCCTTATTGGGGTTGAGGAAAGGCGAGTAGGGCGGGAGGAAAAGGGACATCACTCTTGGATGGTCTATAAACCAGTTTGTGATGACATGAGAATGACAAAATGCTACATCGTCCCATCACAAATGTCCTCGTGTTTCCTCCCACCTGTTCCCTTTCTGCATCTGAAACCAGTTGTTGGTAGAGTTCATTCAAAAACGAAAGAAGGAGGTCACTGTTATAGGGACCAATCTAGCATTTGTGAAGGACCAAACCAGCACTTGAGATTGCAGGACAAATTGTTATATTTGCTCCTCTCTGACCCGGTACATTACTGTACTTCAGTATATACTTTTTATAAATATATATATATATTTTATACTATACTTCATTTATCTATATGTGCAAAAAATGTGTACAACAGTAATAACTGTTCAGCTGCCTTTGTTTTTGCAGAACTTGGCATTTTATACGATATTTAAGGTTTTGAACCTTAGGTTTTCATTTTTGGCATGCTGTGTACAAGCAATTGTAAATAAGACAAAAACGATCCAGAATTTTGTTATTGGATAACCTTGTGTGTATAGAAAATTTAAGCATTATAAAAACATGTAAAATGACTGCATTTTGTGCCATAACAACATGAATTGAACTAATAGTATAGCCACTGAAAACTGATGTTGTGTTCACTGTGTTTGGAGTTTTGAAAATGTGACTACAGATTGGACAAAAGCACGTTAGCAGTAGTCAAAAACTAAATTGGAATTGGGATGCCATTCAAATAGATTGGAATTGGGATGTTGTGTAATTACCAGTCCCACTTCCAATCTATTTGAATAGGATCCCACTTCCAATCTATTTTCATGTGTCAAATAGATTGGAATTGGGATGAGTCATGATTACCATCCCTTTTCCAATACACACCCACACACACACACTCATACACACACACATATACACTCTCACTCACACACACTCATACACACACACATACACACTCACTCACACACACTCATACACACACACACACACACAAACACACACACACACTCATACACACACACATATACACACTCACTCACACACACACTCATATACACACTCACTCACACACACACTCATATACACACTCACTCACACACACTCATACACACACACATACACACTCACTCACACAGACACACACACACACTCATACACACACATGTCTGAGTCCCCCTGACTCACTGTGTGAATGTGTTGAAGTTTGCACAAAGTCATAATTTGGCTGAACAAACTGCATCCCAATTCCAATCTATCACACACATACACACTCACTCACACACACTCATACGCACTCACACACACACAAACACACACACACACTCATACATACACATATACACACTCAGTCACACACACACTCATACACACACTCATATACACACTCACTCACACACACTCATACACACACACATACACACTCACTCACACAGACACACACACACACACTCATACACACACACATGTCTGAGTCCCCCTGACTCACTGTGTGAATGTGTTAAAGTTTGCACAAAGTCATAATTTGGCTGAACAAACTGCATCCCAATTCCAATCTATTTGACAGGTGGAAATACAGTTTTTGACGACTGCTAACGTGCATTTCCCAATACTTGTGATACATTGTCAAAACTCTAACCACAGCAACACATTGACCTCACACAAATAGCCAAATAGTTAATATTGTGTTCAAAAGCGCATTTTCTTAACTAAATACCAACTCTGCATTTCACAATGCAAACAACTTTGTTAAAACACAGCAAACCTGGTTCAGTATCCAATCATTCTTTTAAACACTAGCACATATTCTCTTTTCGAGATGAACATAGTCAATCACTGCACAACCACTGTAAAAAAAACTAACATTTGATGGCAATACAGAAACAGTATTACATGTAATATTTTACCCTCTCCCAGCAAACAACAGACATTTTACAGTAACATCTGTTGTTTTCTTAGTCAGTTCATTTTTACTGTAATCCGCTTCATTTGGACTTTTTTTCAAATGTGTGCATTTTTGGCAACATACTGTCTACACAATGAGTGATATTTACTGTTAGGTACTATATGGAATGTAGATTAGACCAAAAGGAGTCAGTAACATTTTTGCAGTAAAGGGTATCTTTTACTGTATTAGGGACATTACTGTAAATTGTGGCCTAACCCAAAAAATAATTATCATAATTGTAAACATAATTAGCCATGGTCCCATATGTGTAAAAATACACATATACAAAAAAAGCCACACAAGGGGGAAAACAGAATACAAAACTGAACAGTCTTGTTAGGTGTAATCTAAACGGCCTTCAGCAGTTGGCCACATGTTTTCATCCACATCACATCTGATGTTGGCCCTTGCCATGGACCTGGGAAAGAAAAGCTTGGTATGCCTTATTCACCCCTGGCAGTCTTCAGCTGAAATGTCTCTGCAGCCAGGATCCATTGCATGCAGCAGGGACATTTGGTCATGGGGCCGATGATCATACACCTTCCACCTCCAGACTGAAAAAAGTTCCTTATTGGGGTTGAGGAAAGGCGAGTAGGGCGGGAGGAAAAGGGACATCACTCTTGGATGGTCTATAAACCAGTTTGTGATGACATGAGAATGACAAAATGCTACATCGTCCCATCACAAATGTCCTCGTGTTTCCTCCCACCTGTTCCCTTTCTGCATCTGAAACCAGTTGTTGGTAGAGTTCATTCAAAAACGAAAGAAGGAGGTCACTGTTATAGGGACCAATCTAGCATTTGTGAAGGACCAAACCAGCACTTGAGATTGCAGGACAAATTGTTATATTTGCTCCTCTCTGACCCGGTACATTACTGTACTTCAGTATATACTTTTTATAAATATATATATATTTTATACTATACTTCATTTATCTATATGTGCAAAAAATGTGTACAACAGTAATAACTGTTCAGCTGCCTTTGTTTTTGCAGAACTTGGCATTTTATACGATATTTAAGGTTTTGAACCTTAGGTTTTCATTTTTGGCATGCTGTGTACAAGCAATTGTAAATAAGACAAAAACGATCCAGAATTTTGTTATTGGATAACCTTGTGTGTATAGAAAATTTAAGCATTATAAAAACATGTAAAATGACTGCATTTTGTGCCATAACAACATGAATTGAACTAATAGTATAGCCACTGAAAACTGATGTTGTGTTCACTGTGTTTGGAGTTTTGAAAATGTGACTACAGATTGGACAAAAGCACGTTAGCAGTAGTCAAAAACTGTAAATTGGAATTGGGATGCCATTCAAATAGATTGGAATTGGGATGTTGTGTAATTACCAGTCCCACTTCCAATCTATTTGAATAGGATCCCACTTCCAATCTATTTTCATGTGTCAAATAGATTGGAATTGGGATGAGTCATGATTACCATCCCTTTTCCAATACACACCCACACACACACACTCATACACACACACATATACACTCTCACTCACACACACTCATACACACACACATACACACTCACTCACACACACTCATACACACACACACACACACAAACACACACACACACTCATACACACACACATATACACACTCACTCACACACACACTCATATACACACTCACTCACACACACACTCATATACACACTCACTCACACACACTCATACACACACACATACACACTCACTCACACAGACACACACACACACTCATACACACACATGTCTGAGTCCCCCTGACTCACTGTGTGAATGTGTTGAAGTTTGCACAAAGTCATAATTTGGCTGAACAAACTGCATCCCAATTCCAATCTATCACACACATACACACTCACTCACACACACTCATACGCACTCACACACACACAAACACACACACACACTCATACATACACATATACACACTCAGTCACACACACACTCATACACACACTCATATACACACTCACTCACACACACTCATACACACACACATACACACTCACTCACACAGACACACACACACTCATACACACACACATGTCTGAGTCCCCCTGACTCACTGTGTGAATGTGTTAAAGTTTGCACAAAGTCATAATTTGGCTGAACAAACTGCATCCCAATTCCAATCTATTTGACAGGTGGAAATACAGTTTTTGACGACTGCTAACGTGCATTTCCCAATACTTGTGATACATTGTCAAAACTCTAAACACAGCAACACATTGACCTCACACAAATAGCCAAATAGTTAATATTGTGTTCAAAAGCGCATTTTCTTAACTAAATACCAACTCTGCATTTCACAATGCAAACAACTTTGTTAAAACACAGCAAACCTGGTTCAGTATCCAATCATTCTTTTAAACACTAGCACATATTCTCTTTTCGAGATGAACATAGTCAATCACTGCACAACCACTGTAAAAAAACTAACATTTGATGGCAATACAGAAACAGTATTACATGTAATATTTTACCCTCTCCCAGCAAACAACAGACATTTTACAGTAACATCTGTTGTTTTCTTAGTCAGTTCATTTTTACTGTAATCCGCTTCATTTGGACTTTTTTTTCAAATGTGTGCATTTTTGGCAACATACTGTCTACACAATGAGTGATATTTACTGTTAGGTACTATATGGAATGTAGATTAGACCAAAAGGAGTCAGTAACATTTTTGCAGTAAAGGGTATCTTTTACTGTATTAGGGACATTACTGTAAATTGTGGCCTAACCCAAAAAATAATTATCATAATTGTAAACATAATTAGCCATGGTCCCATATGTGTAAAAATACACATATACAAAAAAAGCCACACAAGGGGGAAAACAGAATACAAAACTGAACAGTCTTGTTAGGTGTAATCTAAACGGCCTTCAGCAGTTGGCCACATGTTTTCATCCACATCACATCTGATGTTGGCCCTTGCCATGGACCTGGGAAAGAAAAGCTTGGTATGCCTTATTCACCCCTGGCAGTCTTCAGCTGAAATGTCTCTGCAGCCAGGATCCATTGCATGCAGCAGGGACATTTGGTCATGGGGCCGATGATCATACACCTTCCACCTCCAGACTGAAAAAAGTTCCTTATTGGGGTTGAGGAAAGGCGAGTAGGGCGGGAGGAAAAGGGACATCACTCTTGGATGGTCTATAAACCAGTTTGTGATGACATGAGAATGACAAAATGCTACATCGTCCCATCACAAATGTCCTCGTGTTTCCTCCCACCTGTTCCCTTTCTGCATCTGAAACCAGTTGTTGGTAGAGTTCATTCAAAAACGAAAGAAGGAGGTCACTGTTATAGGGACCAATCTAGCATTTGTGAAGGACCAAACCAGCACTTGAGATTGCAGGACAAATTGTTATATTTGCTCCTCTCTGACCCGGTACATTACTGTACTTCAGTATATACTTTTTATAAATATATATATATTTTATACTATACTTCATTTATCTATATGTGCAAAAAATGTGTACAACAGTAATAACTGTTCAGCTGCCTTTGTTTTTGCAGAACTTGGCATTTTATACGATATTTAAGGTTTTGAACCTTAGGTTTTCATTTTTGGCATGCTGTGTACAAGCAATTGTAAATAAGACAAAAACGATCCAGAATTTTGTTATTGGATAACCTTGTGTGTATAGAAAATTTAAGCATTATAAAAACATGTAAAATGACTGCATTTTGTGCCATAACAACATGAATTGAACTAATAGTATAGCCACTGAAAACTGATGTTGTGTTCACTGTGTTTGGAGTTTTGAAAATGTGACTACAGATTGGACAAAAGCACGTTAGCAGTAGTCAAAAACTGTAAATTGGAATTGGGATGCCATTCAAATAGATTGGAATTGGGATGTTGTGTAATTACCAGTCCCACTTCCAATCTATTTGAATAGGATCCCACTTCCAATCTATTTTCATGTGTCAAATAGATTGGAATTGGGATGAGTCATGATTACCATCCCTTTTCCAATACACACCCACACACACACACTCATACACACACACATATACACTCTCACTCACACACACTCATACACACACACATACACACTCACTCACACACACTCATACACACACACACACACACAAACACACACACACACTCATACACACACACATATACACACTCACTCACACACACACTCATATACACACTCACTCACACACACACTCATATACACACTCACTCACACACACTCATACACACACACATACACACTCACTCACACAGACACACACACACACTCATACACACACATGTCTGAGTCCCCCTGACTCACTGTGTGAATGTGTTGAAGTTTGCACAAAGTCATAATTTGGCTGAACAAACTGCATCCCAATTCCAATCTATCACACACATACACACTCACTCACACACACTCATACGCACTCACACACACACAAACACACACACACACTCATACATACACATATACACACTCAGTCACACACACACTCATACACACACTCATATACACACTCACTCACACACACTCATACACACACACATACACACTCACTCACACAGACACACACACACTCATACACACACACATGTCTGAGTCCCCCTGACTCACTGTGTGAATGTGTTAAAGTTTGCACAAAGTCATAATTTGGCTGAACAAACTGCATCCCAATTCCAATCTATTTGACAGGTGGAAATACAGTTTTTGACGACTGCTAACGTGCATTTCCCAATACTTGTGATACATTGTCAAAACTCTAAACACAGCAACACATTGACCTCACACAAATAGCCAAATAGTTAATATTGTGTTCAAAAGCGCATTTTCTTAACTAAATACCAACTCTGCATTTCACAATGCAAACAACTTTGTTAAAACACAGCAAACCTGGTTCAGTATCCAATCATTCTTTTAAACACTAGCACATATTCTCTTTTCGAGATGAACATAGTCAATCACTGCACAACCACTGTAAAAAAACTAACATTTGATGGCAATACAGAAACAGTATTACATGTAATATTTTACCCTCTCCCAGCAAACAACAGACATTTTACAGTAACATCTGTTGTTTTCTTAGTCAGTTCATTTTTACTGTAATCCGCTTCATTTGGACTTTTTTTTCAAATGTGTGCATTTTTGGCAACATACTGTCTACACAATGAGTGATATTTACTGTTAGGTACTATATGGAATGTAGATTAGACCAAAAGGAGTCAGTAACATTTTTGCAGTAAAGGGTATCTTTTACTGTATTAGGGACATTACTGTAAATTGTGGCCTAACCCAAAAAATAATTATCATAATTGTAAACATAATTAGCCATGGTCCCATATGTGTAAAAATACACATATACAAAAAAAGCCACACAAGGGGGAAAACAGAATACAAAACTGAACAGTCTTGTTAGGTGTAATCTAAACGGCCTTCAGCAGTTGGCCACATGTTTTCATCCACATCACATCTGATGTTGGCCCTTGCCATGGACCTGGGAAAGAAAAGCTTGGTATGCCTTATTCACCCCTGGCAGTCTTCAGCTGAAATGTCTCTGCAGCCAGGATCCATTGCATGCAGCAGGGACATTTGGTCATGGGGCCGATGATCATACACCTTCCACCTCCAGACTGAAAAAAGTTCCTTATTGGGGTTGAGGAAAGGCGAGTAGGGCGGGAGGAAAAGGGACATCACTCTTGGATGGTCTATAAACCAGTTTGTGATGACATGAGAATGACAAAATGCTACATCGTCCCATCACAAATGTCCTCGTGTTTCCTCCCACCTGTTCCCTTTCTGCATCTGAAACCAGTTGTTGGTAGAGTTCATTCAAAAACGAAAGAAGGAGGTCACTGTTATAGGGACCAATCTAGCATTTGTGAAGGACCAAACCAGCACTTGAGATTGCAGGACAAATTGTTATATTTGCTCCTCTCTGACCCGGTACATTACTGTACTTCAGTATATACTTTTTATAAATATATATATATATATTTTATACTATACTTCATTTATCTATATGTGCAAAAAATGTGTACAACAGTAATAACTGTTCAGCTGCCTTTGTTTTTGCAGAACTTGGCATTTTATACGATATTTAAGGTTTTGAACCTTAGGTTTTCATTTTTGGCATGCTGTGTACAAGCAATTGTAAATAAGACAAAAACGATCCAGAATTTTGTTATTGGATAACCTTGTGTGTATAGAAAATTTAAGCATTATAAAAACATGTAAAATGACTGCATTTTGTGCCATAACAACATGAATTGAACTAATAGTATAGCCACTGAAAACTGATGTTGTGTTCACTGTGTTTGGAGTTTTGAAAATGTGACTACAGATTGGACAAAAGCACGTTAGCAGTAGTCAAAAACTGTAAATTGGAATTGGGATGCCATTCAAATAGATTGGAATTGGGATGTTGTGTAATTACCAGTCCCACTTCCAATCTATTTGAATAGGATCCCACTTCCAATCTATTTTCATGTGTCAAATAGATTGGAATTGGGATGAGTCATGATTACCATCCCTTTTCCAATACACACCCACACACACACACTCATACACACACACATATACACTCTCACTCACACACACTCATACACACACACATACACACTCACTCACACACACTCATACACACACACACACACACAAACACACACACACACTCATACACACACACATATACACACTCACTCACACACACACTCATATACACACTCACTCACACACACACTCATATACACACTCACTCACACACACTCATACACACACACATACACACTCACTCACACAGACACACACACACACTCATACACACACATGTCTGAGTCCCCCTGACTCACTGTGTGAATGTGTTGAAGTTTGCACAAAGTCATAATTTGGCTGAACAAACTGCATCCCAATTCCAATCTATCACACACATACACACTCACTCACACACACTCATACGCACTCACACACACACAAACACACACACACACTCATACATACACATATACACACTCAGTCACACACACACTCATACACACACTCATATACACACTCACTCACACACACTCATACACACACACATACACACTCACTCACACAGACACACACACACTCATACACACACACATGTCTGAGTCCCCCTGACTCACTGTGTGAATGTGTTAAAGTTTGCACAAAGTCATAATTTGGCTGAACAAACTGCATCCCAATTCCAATCTATTTGACAGGTGGAAATACAGTTTTTGACGACTGCTAACGTGCATTTCCCAATACTTGTGATACATTGTCAAAACTCTAAACACAGCAACACATTGACCTCACACAAATAGCCAAATAGTTAATATTGTGT
This sequence comes from Brachyhypopomus gauderio, assembly GCF_052324685.1. NCBI lineage: Eukaryota > Metazoa > Chordata > Actinopteri > Gymnotiformes > Hypopomidae > Brachyhypopomus > Brachyhypopomus gauderio. The sequence goes on from NW_027507391.1 coordinate 20,896, forward strand.
TCAAAAGCGCATTTTCTTAACTAAATACCAACTCTGCATTTCACAATGCAAACAACTTTGTTAAAACACAGCAAACCTGGTTCAGTATCCAATCATTCTTTTAAACACTAGCACATATTCTCTTTTCGAGATGAACATAGTCAATCACTGCACAACCACTGTAAAAAAACTAACATTTGATGGCAATACAGAAACAGTATTACATGTAATATTTTACCCTCTCCCAGCAAACAACAGACATTTTACAGTAACATCTGTTGTTTTCTTAGTCAGTTCATTTTTACTGTAATCCGCTTCATTTGGACTTTTTTTTCAAATGTGTGCATTTTTGGCAACATACTGTCTACACAATGAGTGATATTTACTGTTAGGTACTATATGGAATGTAGATTAGACCAAAAGGAGTCAGTAACATTTTTGCAGTAAAGGGTATCTTTTACTGTATTAGGGACATTACTGTAAATTGTGGCCTAACCCAAAAAATAATTATCATAATTGTAAACATAATTAGCCATGGTCCCATATGTGTAAAAATACACATATACAAAAAAAGCCACACAAGGGGGAAAACAGAATACAAAACTGAACAGTCTTGTTAGGTGTAATCTAAACGGCCTTCAGCAGTTGGCCACATGTTTTCATCCACATCACATCTGATGTTGGCCCTTGCCATGGACCTGGGAAAGAAAAGCTTGGTATGCCTTATTCACCCCTGGCAGTCTTCAGCTGAAATGTCTCTGCAGCCAGGATCCATTGCATGCAGCAGGGACATTTGGTCATGGGGCCGATGATCATACACCTTCCACCTCCAGACTGAAAAAAGTTCCTTATTGGGGTTGAGGAAAGGCGAGTAGGGCGGGAGGAAAAGGGACATCACTCTTGGATGGTCTATAAACCAGTTTGTGATGACATGAGAATGACAAAATGCTACATCGTCCCATCACAAATGTCCTCGTGTTTCCTCCCACCTGTTCCCTTTCTGCATCTGAAACCAGTTGTTGGTAGAGTTCATTCAAAAACGAAAGAAGGAGGTCACTGTTATAGGGACCAATCTAGCATTTGTGAAGGACCAAACCAGCACTTGAGATTGCAGGACAAATTGTTATATTTGCTCCTCTCTGACCCGGTACATTACTGTACTTCAGTATATACTTTTTATAAATATATATATATATTTTATACTATACTTCATTTATCTATATGTGCAAAAAATGTGTACAACAGTAATAACTGTTCAGCTGCCTTTGTTTTTGCAGAACTTGGCATTTTATACGATATTTAAGGTTTTGAACCTTAGGTTTTCATTTTTGGCATGCTGTGTACAAGCAATTGTAAATAAGACAAAAACGATCCAGAATTTTGTTATTGGATAACCTTGTGTGTATAGAAAATTTAAGCATTATAAAAACATGTAAAATGACTGCATTTTGTGCCATAACAACATGAATTGAACTAATAGTATAGCCACTGAAAACTGATGTTGTGTTCACTGTGTTTGGAGTTTTGAAAATGTGACTACAGATTGGACAAAAGCACGTTAGCAGTAGTCAAAAACTGTAAATTGGAATTGGGATGCCATTCAAATAGATTGGAATTGGGATGTTGTGTAATTACCAGTCCCACTTCCAATCTATTTGAATAGGATCCCACTTCCAATCTATTTTCATGTGTCAAATAGATTGGAATTGGGATGAGTCATGATTACCATCCCTTTTCCAATACACACCCACACACACACACTCATACACACACACATATACACTCTCACTCACACACACTCATACACACACACATACACACTCACTCACACACACTCATACACACACACACACACACAAACACACACACACACTCATACACACACACATATACACACTCACTCACACACACACTCATATACACACTCACTCACACACACACTCATATACACACTCACTCACACACACTCATACACACACACATACACACTCACTCACACAGACACACACACACACTCATACACACACATGTCTGAGTCCCCCTGACTCACTGTGTGAATGTGTTGAAGTTTGCACAAAGTCATAATTTGGCTGAACAAACTGCATCCCAATTCCAATCTATCACACACATACACACTCACTCACACACACTCATACGCACTCACACACACACAAACACACACACACACTCATACATACACATATACACACTCAGTCACACACACACTCATACACACACTCATATACACACTCACTCACACACACTCATACACACACACATACACACTCACTCACACAGACACACACACACTCATACACACACACATGTCTGAGTCCCCCTGACTCACTGTGTGAATGTGTTAAAGTTTGCACAAAGTCATAATTTGGCTGAACAAACTGCATCCCAATTCCAATCTATTTGACAGGTGGAAATACAGTTTTTGACGACTGCTAACGTGCATTTCCCAATACTTGTGATACATTGTCAAAACTCTAAACACAGCAACACATTGACCTCACACAAATAGCCAAATAGTTAATATTGTGTTCAAAAGCGCATTTTCTTAACTAAATACCAACTCTGCATTTCACAATGCAAACAACTTTGTTAAAACACAGCAAACCTGGTTCAGTATCCAATCATTCTTTTAAACACTAGCACATATTCTCTTTTCGAGATGAACATAGTCAATCACTGCACAACCACTGTAAAAAAACTAACATTTGATGGCAATACAGAAACAGTATTACATGTAATATTTTACCCTCTCCCAGCAAACAACAGACATTTTACAGTAACATCTGTTGTTTTCTTAGTCAGTTCATTTTTACTGTAATCCGCTTCATTTGGACTTTTTTTTCAAATGTGTGCATTTTTGGCAACATACTGTCTACACAATGAGTGATATTTACTGTTAGGTACTATATGGAATGTAGATTAGACCAAAAGGAGTCAGTAACATTTTTGCAGTAAAGGGTATCTTTTACTGTATTAGGGACATTACTGTAAATTGTGGCCTAACCCAAAAAATAATTATCATAATTGTAAACATAATTAGCCATGGTCCCATATGTGTAAAAATACACATATACAAAAAAAGCCACACAAGGGGGAAAACAGAATACAAAACTGAACAGTCTTGTTAGGTGTAATCTAAACGGCCTTCAGCAGTTGGCCACATGTTTTCATCCACATCACATCTGATGTTGGCCCTTGCCATGGACCTGGGAAAGAAAAGCTTGGTATGCCTTATTCACCCCTGGCAGTCTTCAGCTGAAATGTCTCTGCAGCCAGGATCCATTGCATGCAGCAGGGACATTTGGTCATGGGGCCGATGATCATACACCTTCCACCTCCAGACTGAAAAAAGTTCCTTATTGGGGTTGAGGAAAGGCGAGTAGGGCGGGAGGAAAAGGGACATCACTCTTGGATGGTCTATAAACCAGTTTGTGATGACATGAGAATGACAAAATGCTACATCGTCCCATCACAAATGTCCTCGTGTTTCCTCCCACCTGTTCCCTTTCTGCATCTGAAACCAGTTGTTGGTAGAGTTCATTCAAAAACGAAAGAAGGAGGTCACTGTTATAGGGACCAATCTAGCATTTGTGAAGGACCAAACCAGCACTTGAGATTGCAGGACAAATTGTTATATTTGCTCCTCTCTGACCCGGTACATTACAGTACTTCAGTATATACTTTTTATAAATATATATATATTTTATACTATACTTCATTTATCTATATGTGCAAAAAATGTGTACAACAGTAATAACTGTTCAGCTGCCTTTGTTTTTGCAGAACTTGGCATTTTATACGATATTTAAGGTTTTGAACCTTAGGTTTTCATTTTTGGCATGCTGTGTACAAGCAATTGTAAATAAGACAAAAACGATCCAGAATTTTGTTATTGGATAACCTTGTGTGTATAGAAAATTTAAGCATTATAAAAACATGTAAAATGACTGCATTTTGTGCCATAACAACATGAATTGAACTAATAGTATAGCCACTGAAAACTGATGTTGTGTTCACTGTGTTTGGAGTTTTGAAAATGTGACTACAGATTGGACAAAAGCACGTTAGCAGTAGTCAAAAACTGTAAATTGGAATTGGGATGCCATTCAAATAGATTGGAATTGGGATGTTGTGTAATTACCAGTCCCACTTCCAATCTATTTGAATAGGATCCCACTTCCAATCTATTTTCATGTGTCAAATAGATTGGAATTGGGATGAGTCATGATTACCATCCCTTTTCCAATACACACCCACACACACACACTCATACACACACACATATACACTCTCACTCACACACACTCATACACACACACATACACACTCACTCACACACACTCATACACACACACACACACACAAACACACACACACACTCATACACACACACATATACACACTCACTCACACACACACTCATATACACACTCACTCACACACACACTCATATACACACTCACTCACACACACTCATACACACACACATACACACTCACTCACACAGACACACACACACACTCATACACACACATGTCTGAGTCCCCCTGACTCACTGTGTGAATGTGTTGAAGTTTGCACAAAGTCATAATTTGGCTGAACAAACTGCATCCCAATTCCAATCTATCACACACATACACACTCACTCACACACACTCATACGCACTCACACACACACAAACACACACACACACTCATACATACACATATACACACTCAGTCACACACACACTCATACACACACTCATATACACACTCACTCACACACACTCATACACACACACATACACACTCACTCACACAGACACACACACACACACTCATACACACACACATGTCTGAGTCCCCCTGACTCACTGTGTGAATGTGTTAAAGTTTGCACAAAGTCATAATTTGGCTGAACAAACTGCATCCCAATTCCAATCTATTTGACAGGTGGAAATACAGTTTTTGACGACTGCTAACGTGCATTTCCCAATACTTGTGATACATTGTCAAAACTCTAAACACAGCAACACATTGACCTCACACAAATAGCCAAATAGTTAATATTGTGTTCAAAAGCGCATTTTCTTAACTAAATACCAACTCTGCATTTCACAATGCAAACAACTTTGTTAAAACACAGCAAACCTGGTTCAGTATCCAATCATTCTTTTAAACACTAGCACATATTCTCTTTTCGAGATGAACATAGTCAATCACTGCACAACCACTGTAAAAAAACTAACATTTGATGGCAATACAGAAACAGTATTACATGTAATATTTTACCCTCTCCCAGCAAACAACAGACATTTTACAGTAACATCTGTTGTTTTCTTAGTCAGTTCATTTTTACTGTAATCCGCTTCATTTGGACTTTTTTTTCAAATGTGTGCATTTTTGGCAACATACTGTCTACACAATGAGTGATATTTACTGTTAGGTACTATATGGAATGTAGATTAGACCAAAAGGAGTCAGTAACATTTTTGCAGTAAAGGGTATCTTTTACTGTATTAGGGACATTACTGTAAATTGTGGCCTAACCCAAAAAATAATTATCATAATTGTAAACATAATTAGCCATGGTCCCATATGTGTAAAAATACACATATACAAAAAAAGCCACACAAGGGGGAAAACAGAATACAAAACTGAACAGTCTTGTTAGGTGTAATCTAAACGGCCTTCAGCAGTTGGCCACATGTTTTCATCCACATCACATCTGATGTTGGCCCTTGCCATGGACCTGGGAAAGAAAAGCTTGGTATGCCTTATTCACCCCTGGCAGTCTTCAGCTGAAATGTCTCTGCAGCCAGGATCCATTGCATGCAGCAGGGACATTTGGTCATGGGGCCGATGATCATACACCTTCCACCTCCAGACTGAAAAAAGTTCCTTATTGGGGTTGAGGAAAGGCGAGTAGGGCGGGAGGAAAAGGGACATCACTCTTGGATGGTCTATAAACCAGTTTGTGATGACATGAGAATGACAAAATGCTACATCGTCCCATCACAAATGTCCTCGTGTTTCCTCCCACCTGTTCCCTTTCTGCATCTGAAACCAGTTGTTGGTAGAGTTCATTCAAAAACGAAAGAAGGAGGTCACTGTTATAGGGACCAATCTAGCATTTGTGAAGGACCAAACCAGCACTTGAGATTGCAGGACAAATTGTTATATTTGCTCCTCTCTGACCCGGTACATTACAGTACTTCAGTATATACTTTTTATAAATATATATATATTTTATACTATACTTCATTTATCTATATGTGCAAAAAATGTGTACAACAGTAATAACTGTTCAGCTGCCTTTGTTTTTGCAGAACTTGGCATTTTATACGATATTTAAGGTTTTGAACCTTAGGTTTTCATTTTTGGCATGCTGTGTACAAGCAATTGTAAATAAGACAAAAACGATCCAGAATTTTGTTATTGGATAACCTTGTGTGTATAGAAAATTTAAGCATTATAAAAACATGTAAAATGACTGCATTTTGTGCCATAACAACATGAATTGAACTAATAGTATAGCCACTGAAAACTGATGTTGTGTTCACTGTGTTTGGAGTTTTGAAAATGTGACTACAGATTGGACAAAAGCACGTTAGCAGTAGTCAAAAACTGTAAATTGGAATTGGGATGCCATTCAAATAGATTGGAATTGGGATGTTGTGTAATTACCAGTCCCACTTCCAATCTATTTGAATAGGATCCCACTTCCAATCTATTTTCATGTGTCAAATAGATTGGAATTGGGATGAGTCATGATTACCATCCCTTTTCCAATACACACCCACACACACACACTCATACACACACACATATACACTCTCACTCACACACACTCATACACACACACATACACACTCACTCACACACACTCATACACACACACACACACACAAACACACACACACACTCATACACACACACATATACACACTCACTCACACACACACTCATATACACACTCACTCACACACACACTCATATACACACTCACTCACACACACTCATACACACACACATACACACTCACTCACACAGACACACACACACACTCATACACACACATGTCTGAGTCCCCCTGACTCACTGTGTGAATGTGTTGAAGTTTGCACAAAGTCATAATTTGGCTGAACAAACTGCATCCCAATTCCAATCTATCACACACATACACACTCACTCACACACACTCATACGCACTCACACACACACAAACACACACACACACACTCATACATACACATATACACACTCAGTCACACACACACTCATACACACACTCATATACACACTCACTCACACACACTCATACACACACACATACACACTCACTCACACAGACACACACACACTCATACACACACACATGTCTGAGTCCCCCTGACTCACTGTGTGAATGTGTTAAAGTTTGCACAAAGTCATAATTTGGCTGAACAAACTGCATCCCAATTCCAATCTATTTGACAGGTGGAAATACAGTTTTTGACGACTGCTAACGTGCATTTCCCAATACTTGTGATACATTGTCAAAACTCTAAACACAGCAACACATTGACCTCACACAAATAGCCAAATAGTTAATATTGTGTTCAAAAGCGCATTTTCTTAACTAAATACCAACTCTGCATTTCACAATGCAAACAACTTTGTTAAAACACAGCAAACCTGGTTCAGTATCCAATCATTCTTTTAAACACTAGCACATATTCTCTTTTCGAGATGAACATAGTCAATCACTGCACAACCACTGTAAAAAAACTAACATTTGATGGCAATACAGAAACAGTATTACATGTAATATTTTACCCTCTCCCAGCAAACAACAGACATTTTACAGTAACATCTGTTGTTTTCTTAGTCAGTTCATTTTTACTGTAATCCGCTTCATTTGGACTTTTTTTTCAAATGTGTGCATTTTTGGCAACATACTGTCTACACAATGAGTGATATTTACTGTTAGGTACTATATGGAATGTAGATTAGACCAAAAGGAGTCAGTAACATTTTTGCAGTAAAGGGTATCTTTTACTGTATTAGGGACATTACTGTAAATTGTGGCCTAACCCAAAAAATAATTATCATAATTGTAAACATAATTAGCCATGGTCCCATATGTGTAAAAATACACATATACAAAAAAAGCCACACAAGGGGGAAAACAGAATACAAAACTGAACAGTCTTGTTAGGTGTAATCTAAACGGCCTTCAGCAGTTGGCCACATGTTTTCATCCACATCACATCTGATGTTGGCCCTTGCCATGGACCTGGGAAAGAAAAGCTTGGTATGCCTTATTCACCCCTGGCAGTCTTCAGCTGAAATGTCTCTGCAGCCAGGATCCATTGCATGCAGCAGGGACATTTGGTCATGGGGCCGATGATCATACACCTTCCACCTCCAGACTGAAAAAAGTTCCTTATTGGGGTTGAGGAAAGGCGAGTAGGGCGGGAGGAAAAGGGACATCACTCTTGGATGGTCTATAAACCAGTTTGTGATGACATGAGAATGACAAAATGCTACATCGTCCCATCACAAATGTCCTCGTGTTTCCTCCCACCTGTTCCCTTTCTGCATCTGAAACCAGTTGTTGGTAGAGTTCATTCAAAAACGAAAGAAGGAGGTCACTGTTATAGGGACCAATCTAGCATTTGTGAAGGACCAAACCAGCACTTGAGATTGCAGGACAAATTGTTATATTTGCTCCTCTCTGACCCGGTACATTACTGTACTTCAGTATATACTTTTTATAAATATATATATATATTTTATACTATACTTCATTTATCTATATGTGCAAAAAATGTGTACAACAGTAATAACTGTTCAGCTGCCTTTGTTTTTGCAGAACTTGGCATTTTATACGATATTTAAGGTTTTGAACCTTAGGTTTTCATTTTTGGCATGCTGTGTACAAGCAATTGTAAATAAGACAAAAACGATCCAGAATTTTGTTATTGGATAACCTTGTGTGTATAGAAAATTTAAGCATTATAAAAACATGTAAAATGACTGCATTTTGTGCCATAACAACATGAATTGAACTAATAGTATAGCCACTGAAAACTGATGTTGTGTTCACTGTGTTTGGAGTTTTGAAAATGTGACTACAGATTGGACAAAAGCACGTTAGCAGTAGTCAAAAACTGTAAATTGGAATTGGGATGCCATTCAAATAGATTGGAATTGGGATGTTGTGTAATTACCAGTCCCACTTCCAATCTATTTGAATAGGATCCCACTTCCAATCTATTTTCATGTGTCAAATAGATTGGAATTGGGATGAGTCATGATTACCATCCCTTTTCCAATACACACCCACACACACACACTCATACACACACACATATACACTCTCACTCACACACACTCATACACACACACATACACACTCACTCACACACACTCATACACACACACACACACACAAACACACACACACACTCATACACACACACATATACACACTCACTCACACACACACTCATATACACACTCACTCACACACACACTCATATACACACTCACTCACACACACTCATACACACACACATACACACTCACTCACACAGACACACACACACACTCATACACACACATGTCTGAGTCCCCCTGACTCACTGTGTGAATGTGTTGAAGTTTGCACAAAGTCATAATTTGGCTGAACAAACTGCATCCCAATTCCAATCTATCACACACATACACACTCACTCACACACACTCATACGCACTCACACACACACAAACACACACACACACTCATACATACACATATACACACTCAGTCACACACACACTCATACACACACTCATATACACACTCACTCACACACACTCATACACACACATACACACTCACTCACACAGACACACACACACACACTCATACACACACACATGTCTGAGTCCCCCTGACTCACTGTGTGAATGTGTTAAAGTTTGCACAAAGTCATAATTTGGCTGAACAAACTGCATCCCAATTCCAATCTATTTGACAGGTGGAAATACAGTTTTTGACGACTGCTAACGTGCATTTCCCAATACTTGTGATACATTGTCAAAACTCTAAACACAGCAACACATTGACCTCACACAAATAGCCAAATAGTTAATATTGTGTTCAAAAGCGCATTTTCTTAACTAAATACCAACTCTGCATTTCACAATGCAAACAACTTTGTTAAAACACAGCAAACCTGGTTCAGTATCCAATCATTCTTTTAAACACTAGCACATATTCTCTTTTCGAGATGAACATAGTCAATCACTGCACAACCACTGTAAAAAAACTAACATTTGATGGCAATACAGAAACAGTATTACATGTAATATTTTACCCTCTCCCAGCAAACAACAGACATTTTACAGTAACATCTGTTGTTTTCTTAGTCAGTTCATTTTTACTGTAATCCGCTTCATTTGGACTTTTTTTCAAATGTGTGCATTTTTGGCAACATACTGTCTACACAATGAGTGATATTTACTGTTAGGTACTATATGGAATGTAGATTAGACCAAAAGGAGTCAGTAACATTTTTGCAGTAAAGGGTATCTTTTACTGTATTAGGGACATTACTGTAAATTGTGGCCTAACCCAAAAAATAATTATCATAATTGTAAACATAATTAGCCATGGTCCCATATGTGTAAAAATACACATATACAAAAAAAGCCACACAAGGGGGAAAACAGAATACAAAACTGAACAGTCTTGTTAGGTGTAATCTAAACGGCCTTCAGCAGTTGGCCACATGTTTTCATCCACATCACATCTGATGTTGGCCCTTGCCATGGACCTGGGAAAGAAAAGCTTGGTATGCCTTATTCACCCCTGGCAGTCTTCAGCTGAAATGTCTCTGCAGCCAGGATCCATTGCATGCAGCAGGGACATTTGGTCATGGGGCCGATGATCATACACCTTCCACCTCCAGACTGAAAAAAGTTCCTTATTGGGGTTGAGGAAAGGCGAGTAGGGCGGGAGGAAAAGGGACATCACTCTTGGATGGTCTATAAACCAGTTTGTGATGACATGAGAATGACAAAATGCTACATCGTCCCATCACAAATGTCCTCGTGTTTCCTCCCACCTGTTCCCTTTCTGCATCTGAAACCAGTTGTTGGTAGAGTTCATTCAAAAACGAAAGAAGGAGGTCACTGTTATAGGGACCAATCTAGCATTTGTGAAGGACCAAACCAGCACTTGAGATTGCAGGACAAATTGTTATATTTGCTCCTCTCTGACCCGGTACATTACTGTACTTCAGTATATACTTTTTATAAATATATATATATATTTTATACTATACTTCATTTATCTATATGTGCAAAAAATGTGTACAACAGTAATAACTGTTCAGCTGCCTTTGTTTTTGCAGAACTTGGCATTTTATACGATATTTAAGGTTTTGAACCTTAGGTTTTCATTTTTGGCATGCTGTGTACAAGCAATTGTAAATAAGACAAAAACGATCCAGAATTTTGTTATTGGATAACCTTGTGTGTATAGAAAATTTAAGCATTATAAAAACATGTAAAATGACTGCATTTTGTGCCATAACAACATGAATTGAACTAATAGTATAGCCACTGAAAACTGATGTTGTGTTCACTGTGTTTGGAGTTTTGAAAATGTGACTACAGATTGGACAAAAGCACGTTAGCAGTAGTCAAAAACTGTAAATTGGAATTGGGATGCCATTCAAATAGATTGGAATTGGGATGTTGTGTAATTACCAGTCCCACTTCCAATCTATTTGAATAGGATCCCACTTCCAATCTATTTTCATGTGTCAAATAGATTGGAATTGGGATGAGTCATGATTACCATCCCTTTTCCAATACACACCCACACACACACACTCATACACACACACATATACACTCTCACTCACACACACTCATACACACACACATACACACTCACTCACACACACTCATACACACACACACACACACAAACACACACACACACTCATACACACACACATATACACACTCACTCACACACACACTCATATACACACTCACTCACACACACACTCATATACACACTCACTCACACACACTCATACACACACACATACACACTCACTCACACAGACACACACACACACTCATACACACACATGTCTGAGTCCCCCTGACTCACTGTGTGAATGTGTTGAAGTTTGCACAAAGTCATAATTTGGCTGAACAAACTGCATCCCAATTCCAATCTATCACACACATACACACTCACTCACACACACTCATACGCACTCACACACACACAAACACACACACACACTCATACATACACATATACACACTCAGTCACACACACACTCATACACACACTCATATACACACTCACTCACACACACTCATACACACACACATACACACTCACTCACACAGACACACACACACTCATACACACACACATGTCTGAGTCCCCCTGACTCACTGTGTGAATGTGTTAAAGTTTGCACAAAGTCATAATTTGGCTGAACAAACTGCATCCCAATTCCAATCTATTTGACAGGTGGAAATACAGTTTTTGACGACTGCTAACGTGCATTTCCCAATACTTGTGATACATTGTCAAAACTCTAAACACAGCAACACATTGACCTCACACAAATAGCCAAATAGTTAATATTGTGTTCAAAAGCGCATTTTCTTAACTAAATACCAACTCTGCATTTCACAATGCAAACAACTTTGTTAAAACACAGCAAACCTGGTTCAGTATCCAATCATTCTTTTAAACACTAGCACATATTCTCTTTTCGAGATGAACATAGTCAATCACTGCACAACCACTGTAAAAAAACTAACATTTGATGGCAATACAGAAACAGTATTACATGTAATATTTTACCCTCTCCCAGCAAACAACAGACATTTTACAGTAACATCTGTTGTTTTCTTAGTCAGTTCATTTTTACTGTAATCCGCTTCATTTGGACTTTTTTTTCAAATGTGTGCATTTTTGGCAACATACTGTCTACACAATGAGTGATATTTACTGTTAGGTACTATATGGAATGTAGATTAGACCAAAAGGAGTCAGTAACATTTTTGCAGTAAAGGGTATCTTTTACTGTATTAGGGACATTACTGTAAATTGTGGCCTAACCCAAAAAATAATTATCATAATTGTAAACATAATTAGCCATGGTCCCATATGTGTAAAAATACACATATACAAAAAAAGCCACACAAGGGGGAAAACAGAATACAAAACTGAACAGTCTTGTTAGGTGTAATCTAAACGGCCTTCAGCAGTTGGCCACATGTTTTCATCCACATCACATCTGATGTTGGCCCTTGCCATGGACCTGGGAAAGAAAAGCTTGGTATGCCTTATTCACCCCTGGCAGTCTTCAGCTGAAATGTCTCTGCAGCCAGGATCCATTGCATGCAGCAGGGACATTTGGTCATGGGGCCGATGATCATACACCTTCCACCTCCAGACTGAAAAAAGTTCCTTATTGGGGTTGAGGAAAGGCGAGTAGGGCGGGAGGAAAAGGGACATCACTCTTGGATGGTCTATAAACCAGTTTGTGATGACATGAGAATGACAAAATGCTACATCGTCCCATCACAAATGTCCTCGTGTTTCCTCCCACCTGTTCCCTTTCTGCATCTGAAACCAGTTGTTGGTAGAGTTCATTCAAAAACGAAAGAAGGAGGTCACTGTTATAGGGACCAATCTAGCATTTGTGAAGGACCAAACCAGCACTTGAGATTGCAGGACAAATTGTTATATTTGCTCCTCTCTGACCCGGTACATTACTGTACTTCAGTATATACTTTTTATAAATATATATATATATTTTATACTATACTTCATTTATCTATATGTGCAAAAAATGTGTACAACAGTAATAACTGTTCAGCTGCCTTTGTTTTTGCAGAACTTGGCATTTTATACGATATTTAAGGTTTTGAACCTTAGGTTTTCATTTTTGGCATGCTGTGTACAAGCAATTGTAAATAAGACAAAAACGATCCAGAATTTTGTTATTGGATAACCTTGTGTGTATAGAAAATTTAAGCATTATAAAAACATGTAAAATGACTGCATTTTGTGCCATAACAACATGAATTGAACTAATAGTATAGCCACTGAAAACTGATGTTGTGTTCACTGTGTTTGGAGTTTTGAAAATGTGACTACAGATTGGACAAAAGCACGTTAGCAGTAGTCAAAAACTGTAAATTGGAATTGGGATGCCATTCAAATAGATTGGAATTGGGATGTTGTGTAATTACCAGTCCCACTTCCAATCTATTTGAATAGGATCCCACTTCCAATCTATTTTCATGTGTCAAATAGATTGGAATTGGGATGAGTCATGATTACCATCCCTTTTCCAATACACACCCACACACACACACTCATACACACACACATATACACTCTCACTCACACACACTCATACACACACACATACACACTCACTCACACACACTCATACACACACACACACACACAAACACACACACACACTCATACACACACACATATACACACTCACTCACACACACACTCATATACACACTCACTCACACACACACTCATATACACACTCACTCACACACACTCATACACACACACATACACACTCACTCACACAGACACACACACACACTCATACACACACATGTCTGAGTCCCCCTGACTCACTGTGTGAATGTGTTGAAGTTTGCACAAAGTCATAATTTGGCTGAACAAACTGCATCCCAATTCCAATCTATCACACACATACACACTCACTCACACACACTCATACGCACTCACACACACACAAACACACACACACACTCATACATACACATATACACACTCAGTCACACACACACTCATACACACACTCATATACACACTCACTCACACACACTCATACACACACACATACACACTCACTCACACAGACACACACACACACACTCATACACACACACATGTCTGAGTCCCCCTGACTCACTGTGTGAATGTGTTAAAGTTTGCACAAAGTCATAATTTGGCTGAACAAACTGCATCCCAATTCCAATCTATTTGACAGGTGGAAATACAGTTTTTGACGACTGCTAACGTGCATTTCCCAATACTTGTGATACATTGTCAAAACTCTAAACACAGCAACACATTGACCTCACACAAATAGCCAAATAGTTAATATTGTGTTCAAAAGCGCATTTTCTTAACTAAATACCAACTCTGCATTTCACAATGCAAACAACTTTGTTAAAACACAGCAAACCTGGTTCAGTATCCAATCATTCTTTTAAACACTAGCACATATTCTCTTTTCGAGATGAACATAGTCAATCACTGCACAACCACTGTAAAAAAACTAACATTTGATGGCAATACAGAAACAGTATTACATGTAATATTTTACCCTCTCCCAGCAAACAACAGACATTTTACAGTAACATCTGTTGTTTTCTTAGTCAGTTCATTTTTACTGTAATCCGCTTCATTTGGACTTTTTTTCAAATGTGTGCATTTTTGGCAACATACTGTCTACACAATGAGTGATATTTACTGTTAGGTACTATATGGAATGTAGATTAGACCAAAAGGAGTCAGTAACATTTTTGCAGTAAAGGGTATCTTTTACTGTATTAGGGACATTACTGTAAATTGTGGCCTAACCCAAAAAATAATTATCATAATTGTAAACATAATTAGCCATGGTCCCATATGTGTAAAAATACACATATACAAAAAAAGCCACACAAGGGGGAAAACAGAATACAAAACTGAACAGTCTTGTTAGGTGTAATCTAAACGGCCTTCAGCAGTTGGCCACATGTTTTCATCCACATCACATCTGATGTTGGCCCTTGCCATGGACCTGGGAAAGAAAAGCTTGGTATGCCTTATTCACCCCTGGCAGTCTTCAGCTGAAATGTCTCTGCAGCCAGGATCCATTGCATGCAGCAGGGACATTTGGTCATGGGGCCGATGATCATACACCTTCCACCTCCAGACTGAAAAAAGTTCCTTATTGGGGTTGAGGAAAGGCGAGTAGGGCGGGAGGAAAAGGGACATCACTCTTGGATGGTCTATAAACCAGTTTGTGATGACATGAGAATGACAAAATGCTACATCGTCCCATCACAAATGTCCTCGTGTTTCCTCCCACCTGTTCCCTTTCTGCATCTGAAACCAGTTGTTGGTAGAGTTCATTCAAAAACGAAAGAAGGAGGTCACTGTTATAGGGACCAATCTAGCATTTGTGAAGGACCAAACCAGCACTTGAGATTGCAGGACAAATTGTTATATTTGCTCCTCTCTGACCCGGTACATTACTGTACTTCAGTATATACTTTTTATAAATATATATATATATTTTATACTATACTTCATTTATCTATATGTGCAAAAAATGTGTACAACAGTAATAACTGTTCAGCTGCCTTTGTTTTTGCAGAACTTGGCATTTTATACGATATTTAAGGTTTTGAACCTTAGGTTTTCATTTTTGGCATGCTGTGTACAAGCAATTGTAAATAAGACAAAAACGATCCAGAATTTTGTTATTGGATAACCTTGTGTGTATAGAAAATTTAAGCATTATAAAAACATGTAAAATGACTGCATTTTGTGCCATAACAACATGAATTGAACTAATAGTATAGCCACTGAAAACTGATGTTGTGTTCACTGTGTTTGGAGTTTTGAAAATGTGACTACAGATTGGACAAAAGCACGTTAGCAGTAGTCAAAAACTGTAAATTGGAATTGGGATGCCATTCAAATAGATTGGAATTGGGATGTTGTGTAATTACCAGTCCCACTTCCAATCTATTTGAATAGGATCCCACTTCCAATCTATTTTCATGTGTCAAATAGATTGGAATTGGGATGAGTCATGATTACCATCCCTTTTCCAATACACACCCACACACACACACTCATACACACACACATATACACTCTCACTCACACACACTCATACACACACACATACACACTCACTCACACACACTCATACACACACACACACACACAAACACACACACACACTCATACACACACACATATACACACTCACTCACACACACACTCATATACACACTCACTCACACACACACTCATATACACACTCACTCACACACACTCATACACACACACATACACACTCACTCACACAGACACACACACACACTCATACACACACATGTCTGAGTCCCCCTGACTCACTGTGTGAATGTGTTGAAGTTTGCACAAAGTCATAATTTGGCTGAACAAACTGCATCCCAATTCCAATCTATCACACACATACACACTCACTCACACACACTCATACGCACTCACACACACACAAACACACACACACACTCATACATACACATATACACACTCAGTCACACACACACTCATACACACACTCATATACACACTCACTCACACACACTCATACACACACACATACACACTCACTCACACAGACACACACACACACACTCATACACACACACATGTCTGAGTCCCCCTGACTCACTGTGTGAATGTGTTAAAGTTTGCACAAAGTCATAATTTGGCTGAACAAACTGCATCCCAATTCCAATCTATTTGACAGGTGGAAATACAGTTTTTGACGACTGCTAACGTGCATTTCCCAATACTTGTGATACATTGTCAAAACTCTAAACACAGCAACACATTGACCTCACACAAATAGCCAAATAGTTAATATTGTGTTCAAAAGCGCATTTTCTTAACTAAATACCAACTCTGCATTTCACAATGCAAACAACTTTGTTAAAACACAGCAAACCTGGTTCAGTATCCAATCATTCTTTTAAACACTAGCACATATTCTCTTTTCGAGATGAACATAGTCAATCACTGCACAACCACTGTAAAAAAACTAACATTTGATGGCAATACAGAAACAGTATTACATGTAATATTTTACCCTCTCCCAGCAAACAACAGACATTTTACAGTAACATCTGTTGTTTTCTTAGTCAGTTCATTTTTACTGTAATCCGCTTCATTTGGACTTTTTTTCAAATGTGTGCATTTTTGGCAACATACTGTCTACACAATGAGTGATATTTACTGTTAGGTACTATATGGAATGTAGATTAGACCAAAAGGAGTCAGTAACATTTTTGCAGTAAAGGGTATCTTTTACTGTATTAGGGACATTACTGTAAATTGTGGCCTAACCCAAAAAATAATTATCATAATTGTAAACATAATTAGCCATGGTCCCATATGTGTAAAAATACACATATACAAAAAAAGCCACACAAGGGGGAAAACAGAATACAAAACTGAACAGTCTTGTTAGGTGTAATCTAAACGGCCTTCAGCAGTTGGCCACATGTTTTCATCCACATCACATCTGATGTTGGCCCTTGCCATGGACCTGGGAAAGAAAAGCTTGGTATGCCTTATTCACCCCTGGCAGTCTTCAGCTGAAATGTCTCTGCAGCCAGGATCCATTGCATGCAGCAGGGACATTTGGTCATGGGGCCGATGATCATACACCTTCCACCTCCAGACTGAAAAAAGTTCCTTATTGGGGTTGAGGAAAGGCGAGTAGGGCGGGAGGAAAAGGGACATCACTCTTGGATGGTCTATAAACCAGTTTGTGATGACATGAGAATGACAAAATGCTACATCGTCCCATCACAAATGTCCTCGTGTTTCCTCCCACCTGTTCCCTTTCTGCATCTGAAACCAGTTGTTGGTAGAGTTCATTCAAAAACGAAAGAAGGAGGTCACTGTTATAGGGACCAATCTAGCATTTGTGAAGGACCAAACCAGCACTTGAGATTGCAGGACAAATTGTTATATTTGCTCCTCTCTGACCCGGTACATTACTGTACTTCAGTATATACTTTTTATAAATATATATATATTTTATACTATACTTCATTTATCTATATGTGCAAAAAATGTGTACAACAGTAATAACTGTTCAGCTGCCTTTGTTTTTGCAGAACTTGGCATTTTATACGATATTTAAGGTTTTGAACCTTAGGTTTTCATTTTTGGCATGCTGTGTACAAGCAATTGTAAATAAGACAAAAACGATCCAGAATTTTGTTATTGGATAACCTTGTGTGTATAGAAAATTTAAGCATTATAAAAACATGTAAAATGACTGCATTTTGTGCCATAACAACATGAATTGAACTAATAGTATAGCCACTGAAAACTGATGTTGTGTTCACTGTGTTTGGAGTTTTGAAAATGTGACTACAGATTGGACAAAAGCACGTTAGCAGTAGTCAAAAACTGTAAATTGGAATTGGGATGCCATTCAAATAGATTGGAATTGGGATGTTGTGTAATTACCAGTCCCACTTCCAATCTATTTGAATAGGATCCCACTTCCAATCTATTTTCATGTGTCAAATAGATTGGAATTGGGATGAGTCATGATTACCATCCCTTTTCCAATACACACCCACACACACACACTCATACACACACACATATACACTCTCACTCACACACACTCATACACACACACATACACACTCACTCACACACACTCATACACACACACACACACACAAACACACACACACACTCATACACACACACATATACACACTCACTCACACACACACTCATATACACACTCACTCACACACACACTCATATACACACTCACTCACACACACTCATACACACACACATACACACTCACTCACACAGACACACACACACACTCATACACACACATGTCTGAGTCCCCCTGACTCACTGTGTGAATGTGTTGAAGTTTGCACAAAGTCATAATTTGGCTGAACAAACTGCATCCCAATTCCAATCTATCACACACATACACACTCACTCACACACACTCATACGCACTCACACACACACAAACACACACACACACTCATACATACACATATACACACTCAGTCACACACACACTCATACACACACTCATATACACACTCACTCACACACACTCATACACACACACATACACACTCACTCACACAGACACACACACACACACTCATACACACACACATGTCTGAGTCCCCCTGACTCACTGTGTGAATGTGTTAAAGTTTGCACAAAGTCATAATTTGGCTGAACAAACTGCATCCCAATTCCAATCTATTTGACAGGTGGAAATACAGTTTTTGACGACTGCTAACGTGCATTTCCCAATACTTGTGATACATTGTCAAAACTCTAAACACAGCAACACATTGACCTCACACAAATAGCCAAATAGTTAATATTGTGTTCAAAAGCGCATTTTCTTAACTAAATACCAACTCTGCATTTCACAATGCAAACAACTTTGTTAAAACACAGCAAACCTGGTTCAGTATCCAATCATTCTTTTAAACACTAGCACATATTCTCTTTTCGAGATGAACATAGTCAATCACTGCACAACCACTGTAAAAAAACTAACATTTGATGGCAATACAGAAACAGTATTACATGTAATATTTTACCCTCTCCCAGCAAACAACAGACATTTTACAGTAACATCTGTTGTTTTCTTAGTCAGTTCATTTTTACTGTAATCCGCTTCATTTGGACTTTTTTTTCAAATGTGTGCATTTTTGGCAACATACTGTCTACACAATGAGTGATATTTACTGTTAGGTACTATATGGAATGTAGATTAGACCAAAAGGAGTCAGTAACATTTTTGCAGTAAAGGGTATCTTTTACTGTATTAGGGACATTACTGTAAATTGTGGCCTAACCCAAAAAATAATTATCATAATTGTAAACATAATTAGCCATGGTCCCATATGTGTAAAAATACACATATACAAAAAAAGCCACACAAGGGGGAAAACAGAATACAAAACTGAACAGTCTTGTTAGGTGTAATCTAAACGGCCTTCAGCAGTTGGCCACATGTTTTCATCCACATCACATCTGATGTTGGCCCTTGCCATGGACCTGGGAAAGAAAAGCTTGGTATGCCTTATTCACCCCTGGCAGTCTTCAGCTGAAATGTCTCTGCAGCCAGGATCCATTGCATGCAGCAGGGACATTTGGTCATGGGGCCGATGATCATACACCTTCCACCTCCAGACTGAAAAAAGTTCCTTATTGGGGTTGAGGAAAGGCGAGTAGGGCGGGAGGAAAAGGGACATCACTCTTGGATGGTCTATAAACCAGTTTGTGATGACATGAGAATGACAAAATGCTACATCGTCCCATCACAAATGTCCTCGTGTTTCCTCCCACCTGTTCCCTTTCTGCATCTGAAACCAGTTGTTGGTAGAGTTCATTCAAAAACGAAAGAAGGAGGTCACTGTTATAGGGACCAATCTAGCATTTGTGAAGGACCAAACCAGCACTTGAGATTGCAGGACAAATTGTTATATTTGCTCCTCTCTGACCCGGTACATTACTGTACTTCAGTATATACTTTTTATAAATATATATATATATTTTATACTATACTTCATTTATCTATATGTGCAAAAAATGTGTACAACAGTAATAACTGTTCAGCTGCCTTTGTTTTTGCAGAACTTGGCATTTTATACGATATTTAAGGTTTTGAACCTTAGGTTTTCATTTTTGGCATGCTGTGTACAAGCAATTGTAAATAAGACAAAAACGATCCAGAATTTTGTTATTGGATAACCTTGTGTGTATAGAAAATTTAAGCATTATAAAAACATGTAAAATGACTGCATTTTGTGCCATAACAACATGAATTGAACTAATAGTATAGCCACTGAAAACTGATGTTGTGTTCACTGTGTTTGGAGTTTTGAAAATGTGACTACAGATTGGACAAAAGCACGTTAGCAGTAGTCAAAAACTGTAAATTGGAATTGGGATGCCATTCAAATAGATTGGAATTGGGATGTTGTGTAATTACCAGTCCCACTTCCAATCTATTTGAATAGGATCCCACTTCCAATCTATTTTCATGTGTCAAATAGATTGGAATTGGGATGAGTCATGATTACC
>NW_027507392.1:0-42713 GCF_052324685.1 Brachyhypopomus gauderio
GTTATCACATCCAAACACTGTTTTAGAACAAAATATGAGTTTTCAGTTCATTCTTCAAAAGTTGCACTTTTGCTCCAAGTTATGCTCAGAAACACTGTTTAGAGCGCTTACAGCGCCAGCAAACGCTGTTTTTGAACGCCTTAATACAAGACTTACTACTTGTTTGGAAATGCATGTGTAACATTACAAACATGATAAAACAGCTTGTTATCACATCCAAACACTGTTTTAGAACAAAATATGAGTTTTCAGTTCATTCTTCAAAAGTTGCACTTTTGCTCCAAGTTATGCTCAGAAACACTGTTTAGAGCGCTTACAGCGCCAGCAAACGCTGTTTTGAACGCCTTAATGCAAGACCTTACTACTTGTTAGAAAATGGATGTGTAACATTACAAACATGATAAAACAGCTTGTTATCACATCCAAACACTGTTTTCATTCAAAATATGAGTTTTCTTTTCATTCTTCAAAAGTTGCACTTTTGCCACAAGTTATGCTCAGAAACACTGTTTAGAGCTCTTACAACGCCAGCAAACGCTGTTTTGAACGCCTTAATGCAAGCCTTACTACTTGTTAGGAAATGCATGTGTAACATTACAAACATGATAAAACAGCTTGTTATCATATCCAAACACTGTTTTGGAACAAAATATGAGTTTTCAGTTCATTCTTCAAAAGTTGCACTTTTGCCACAAGTTATGCTCAGAAACACTGTTTAGAGCTCTTACAACGCCAGCAAAACGCTGTTTTGAACGCCTTAATGCAAGCCTTACCTACTTGTTTGGAAATGCATGTGTAACATTACAAACATGATAAAACAGCTTGTTATCACATCCAAACACTGTTTTAGAACAAAATATGAGTTTTCAGTTCATTCTTCAAAAGTTGCACTTTTGCTCCAAGTTATGCTCAGAAACACTGTTTAGAGCGCTTACAGCGCCAGCAAACGCTGTTTTGAACGCCTTAATGCAAGCCTTACTACTTGTTAGAAAATGGATGTGTAACATTACAAACATGATAAAACAGCTTGTTATCACATCCAAACACTGTTTTAGAACAAAATATGAGTTTTCAGTTCATTCTTCAAAAGTTGCACTTTTGCTCCAAGTTATGCTCAGAAACACTGTTTAGAGCGCTTACAGCGCCAGCAAACGCTGTTTTGAACGCCTTAATGCAAGTCTTACTACTTGTTAGAAAATGGATGTGTAACATTACAAACATGATAAAACAGCTTGTTATCACATCCAAACACTGTTTTGGAACAAAATATGAGTTTTCAGTTCATTCTTCAAAAGTTGCACTTTTGCTCCAAGTTATGCTCAGAAACACTGTTTAGAGCGCTTACAGCGCCAGCAAACGCTGTTTTGAACGCCTTAATGCAAGACTTACTACTTGTTAGAAAATGGATGTGTAACATTACAAACATGATAAAACAGCTTGTTATCACATCCAAACACTGTTTTCATTCAAAATATGAGTTTTCTTTTCATTCTTGAAAAGTTGCACTTTTGCCCCAAGTTATGCTCAGAAACACTGTTTAGAGCTCTTACAACGCCAGCAAACGCTGTTTTGAACGCCTTAATGCAAGCCTTACCTACTTGTTAGGAAATGCATGTGTAACATTACAAACATGATAAAACAGCTTGTTATCACATCCAAACACTGTTTTAGAACAAAATATGAGTTTTCAGTTCATTCTTCAAAAGTTGCACTTTTGCTCCAAGTTATGCTCAGAAACACTGTTTAGAGTGCTTACAGCGCCAGCAAACGCTGTTTTGAACGCCTTAATGCAAGACTTACTTCTTGTTAGAAAATGGATGTGTAACATTACAAACATGATAAAACAGCTTGTTATCACATCCAAACACTGTTTTAGAACAAAATATGAGTTTTCTTTTCATTCTTCAAAAGTTGCACTTTTGCTCCAAGTTATGCTCAGAAACACTGTTTAGAGCTCTTACAACGCCAGCAAACGCTGTTTTGAACGCCTTAATGCAAGACTTACTACTTGTTAGAAAATGGATGTGTAACATTACAAACATGATAAAACAGCTTGTTATCACATCCAAACACTGTTTTGGAACAAAATATGAGTTTTCAGTTCATTCTTCAAAAGTTGCACTTTTGCCACAAGTTATGCTCAGAAACACTGTTTAGAGCGCTTACAGCGCCAGCAAACGCTGTTTTGAACGCCTTAATACAAGACTTACTACTTGTTTGGAAATGCATGTGTAACATTACAAACATGATAAAACAGCTTGTTATCACATCCAAACACTGTTTTAGAACAAAATATGAGTTTTCAGTTCATTCTTCAAAAGTTGCACTTTTGCTCCAAGTTATGCTCAGAAACACTGTTTAGAGCGCTTACAGCGCCAGCAAACGCTGTTTTGAACGCCTTAATGCAAGACTTACTACTTGTTAGAAAATGGATGTGTAACATTACAAACATGATAAAACAGCTTGTTATCACATCCAAACACTGTTTTCATTCAAAATATGAGTTTTCTTTTCATTCTTGAAAAGTTGCACTTTTGCCCCAAGTTATGCTCAGAAACACTGTTTAGAGCTCTTACAACGCCAGCAAACGCTGTTTTGAACGCCTTAATGCAAGCCTTACCTACTTGTTAGGAAATGCATGTGTAACATTACAAACATGATAAAACAGCTTGTTATCACATCCAAACACTGTTTTAGAACAAAATATGAGTTTTCAGTTCATTCTTCAAAAGTTGCACTTTTGCTCCAAGTTATGCTCAGAAACACTGTTTAGAGTGCTTACAGCGCCAGCAAACGCTGTTTTGAACGCCTTAATGCAAGACTTACTTCTTGTTAGAAAATGGATGTGTAACATTACAAACATGATAAAACAGCTTGTTATCACATCCAAACACTGTTTTAGAACAAAATATGAGTTTTCTTTTCATTCTTCAAAAGTTGCACTTTTGCTCCAAGTTATGCTCAGAAACACTGTTTAGAGCTCTTACAACGCCAGCAAACGCTGTTTTGAACGCCTTAATGCAAGCCTTACCTACTTGTTAGGAAATGCATGTGTAACATTACAAACATGATAAAACAGCTTGTTATCACATCCAAACACTGTTTTAGAACAAAATATGAGTTTTCAGTTCATTCTTCAAAAGTTGCACTTTTGCTCCAAGTTATGCTCAGAAACACTGTTTAGAGCGCTTACAGCGCCAGCAAACGCTGTTTTGAACGCCTTAATACAAGACTTACTACTTGTTTGGAAATGCATGTGTAACATTACAAACATGATAAAACAGCTTGTTATCACATCCAAACACTGTTTTAGAACAAAATATGAGTTTTCAGTTCATTCTTCAAAAGTTGCACTTTTGCTCCAAGTTATGCTCAGAAACACTGTTTAGAGCGCTTACAGCGCCAGCAAACGCTGTTTTGAACGCCTTAATGCAAGACTTACTACTTGTTAGAAAATGGATGTGTAACATTACAAACATGATAAAACAGCTTGTTATCACATCCAAACACTGTTTTCATTCAAAATATGAGTTTTCTTTTCATTCTTCAAAAGTTGCACTTTTGCCACAAGTTATGCTCAGAAACACTGTTTAGAGCTCTTACAACGCCAGCAAACGCTGTTTTGAACGCCTTAATGCAAGCCTTACTACTTGTTAGGAAATGCATGTGTAACATTACAAACATGATAAAACAGCTTGTTATCACATCCAAACACTGTTTTGGAACAAAATATGAGTTTTCAGTTCATTCTTCAAAAGTTGCACTTTTGCTCCAAGTTATGCTCAGAAACACTGTTTAGAGCGCTTACAGCGCCAGCAAACGCTGTTTTGAACGCCTTAATGCAAGACTTACTACTTGTTAGAAAATGGATGTGTAACATTACAAACATGATAAAACAGCTTGTTATCACATCCAAACACTGTTTTCATTCAAAATATGAGTTTTCTTTTCATTCTTGAAAAGTTGCACTTTTGCCCCAAGTTATGCTCAGAAACACTGTTTAGAGCTCTTACAACGCCAGCAAACGCTGTTTTGAACGCCTTAATGCAAGCCTTACCTACTTGTTAGGAAATGCATGTGTAACATTACAAACATGATAAAACAGCTTGTTATCACATCCAAACACTGTTTTAGAACAAAATATGAGTTTTCAGTTCATTCTTCAAAGTTGCACTTTTGCTCCAAGTTATGCTCAGAAACACTGTTTAGAGTGCTTACAGCGCCAGCAAACGCTGTTTTGAACGCCTTAATGCAAGACTTACTTCTTGTTAGAAAATGGATGTGTAACATTACAAACATGATAAAACAGCTTGTTATCACATCCAAACACTGTTTTAGAACAAAATATGAGTTTTCTTTTCATTCTTCAAAAGTTGCACTTTTGCTCCAAGTTATGCTCAGAAACACTGTTTAGAGCTCTTACAACGCCAGCAAACGCTGTTTTGAACGCCTTAATGCAAGACTTACTACTTGTTAGAAAATGGATGTGTAACATTACAAACATGATAAAACAGCTTGTTATCACATCCAAACACTGTTTTGGAACAAAATATGAGTTTTCAGTTCATTCTTCAAAAGTTGCACTTTTGCCACAAGTTATGCTCAGAAACACTGTTTAGAGCGCTTACAGCGCCAGCAAACGCTGTTTTGAACGCCTTAATACAAGACTTACTACTTGTTTGGAAATGCATGTGTAACATTACAAACATGATAAAACAGCTTGTTATCACATCCAAACACTGTTTTAGAACAAAATATGAGTTTTCAGTTCATTCTTCAAAAGTTGCACTTTTGCTCCAAGTTATGCTCAGAAACACTGTTTAGAGCGCTTACAGCGCCAGCAAACGCTGTTTTGAACGCCTTAATGCAAGACTTACTACTTGTTAGAAAATGGATGTGTAACATTACAAACATGATAAAACAGCTTGTTATCACATCCAAACACTGTTTTCATTCAAAATATGAGTTTTCTTTTCATTCTTGAAAAGTTGCACTTTTGCCCCAAGTTATGCTCAGAAACACTGTTTAGAGCTCTTACAACGCCAGCAAACGCTGTTTTGAACGCCTTAATGCAAGCCTTACCTACTTGTTAGGAAATGCATGTGTAACATTACAAACATGATAAAACAGCTTGTTATC
Organism: Brachyhypopomus gauderio; assembly: GCF_052324685.1. NCBI lineage: Eukaryota > Metazoa > Chordata > Actinopteri > Gymnotiformes > Hypopomidae > Brachyhypopomus > Brachyhypopomus gauderio. The sequence goes on from NW_027507392.1 coordinate 5,140, forward strand.
ACATCCAAACACTGTTTTAGAACAAAATATGAGTTTTCAGTTCATTCTTCAAAAGTTGCACTTTTGCTCCAAGTTATGCTCAGAAACACTGTTTAGAGTGCTTACAGCGCCAGCAAACGCTGTTTTGAACGCCTTAATGCAAGACTTACTTCTTGTTAGAAAATGGATGTGTAACATTACAAACATGATAAAACAGCTTGTTATCACATCCAAACACTGTTTTAGAACAAAATATGAGTTTTCTTTTCATTCTTCAAAAGTTGCACTTTTGCTCCAAGTTATGCTCAGAAACACTGTTTAGAGCTCTTACAACGCCAGCAAACGCTGTTTTGAACGCCTTAATGCAAGCCTTACCTACTTGTTAGGAAATGCATGTGTAACATTACAAACATGATAAAACAGCTTGTTATCACATCCAAACACTGTTTTAGAACAAAATATGAGTTTTCAGTTCATTCTTCAAAAGTTGCACTTTTGCTCCAAGTTATGCTCAGAAACACTGTTTAGAGCGCTTACAGCGCCAGCAAACGCTGTTTTGAACGCCTTAATACAAGACTTACTACTTGTTTGGAAATGCATGTGTAACATTACAAACATGATAAAACAGCTTGTTATCACATCCAAACACTGTTTTAGAACAAAATATGAGTTTTCAGTTCATTCTTCAAAAGTTGCACTTTTGCTCCAAGTTATGCTCAGAAACACTGTTTAGAGCGCTTACAGCGCCAGCAAACGCTGTTTTGAACGCCTTAATGCAAGACTTACTACTTGTTAGAAAATGGATGTGTAACATTACAAACATGATAAAACAGCTTGTTATCACATCCAAACACTGTTTTCATTCAAAATATGAGTTTTCTTTTCATTCTTCAAAAGTTGCACTTTTGCCACAAGTTATGCTCAGAAACACTGTTTAGAGCTCTTACAACGCCAGCAAACGCTGTTTTGAACGCCTTAATGCAAGCCTTACTACTTGTTAGGAAATGCATGTGTAACATTACAAACATGATAAAACAGCTTGTTATCACATCCAAACACTGTTTTGGAACAAAATATGAGTTTTCAGTTCATTCTTCAAAAGTTGCACTTTTGCCACAAGTTATGCTCAGAAACACTGTTTAGAGCTCTTACAACGCCAGCAAACGCTGTTTTGAACGCCTTAATGCAAGCCTTACCTACTTGTTTGGAAATGCATGTGTAACATTACAAACATGATAAAACAGCTTGTTATCACATCCAAACACTGTTTTAGAACAAAATATGAGTTTTCAGTTCATTCTTCAAAAGTTGCACTTTTGCTCCAAGTTATGCTCAGAAACACTGTTTAGAGCGCTTACAGCGCCAGCAAACGCTGTTTTGAACGCCTTAATGCAAGTCTTACTACTTGTTAGAAAATGGATGTGTAACATTACAAACATGATAAAACAGCTTGTTATCACATCCAAACACTGTTTTAGAACAAAATATGAGTTTTCTTTTCATTCTTGAAAAGTTGCACTTTTGCCCCAAGTTATGCTCAGAAACACTGTTTAGAGCGCTTACAGCGCCAGCAAACGCTGTTTTGAACGCCTTAATGCAAGCCTTACTACTTGTTAGGAAATGCATGTGTAACATTACAAACATGATAAAACAGCTTGTTATCATATCCAAACACTGTTTTGGAACAAAATATGAGTTTTCAGTTCATTCTTCAAAAGTTGCACTTTTGCCACAAGTTATGCTCAGAAACACTGTTTAGAGCTCTTACAACGCCAGCAAACGCTGTTTTGAACGCCTTAATGCAAGCCTTACCTACTTGTTTGGAAATGCATGTGTAACATTACAAACATGATAAAACAGCTTGTTATCACATCCAAACACTGTTTTAGAACAAAATATGAGTTTTCAGTTCATTCTTCAAAAGTTGCACTTTTGCTCCAAGTTATGCTCAGAAACACTGTTTAGAGCGCTTACAGCGCCAGCAAACGCTGTTTTGAACGCCTTAATGCAAGCCTTACTACTTGTTAGAAAATGGATGTGTAACATTACAAACATGATAAAACAGCTTGTTATCACATCCAAACACTGTTTTAGAACAAAATATGAGTTTTCAGTTCATTCTTCAAAAGTTGCACTTTTGCTCCAAGTTATGCTCAGAAACACTGTTTAGAGCGCTTACAGCGCCAGCAAACGCTGTTTTGAACGCCTTAATGCAAGTCTTACTACTTGTTAGAAAATGGATGTGTAACATTACAAACATGATAAAACAGCTTGTTATCACATCCAAACACTGTTTTGGAACAAAATATGAGTTTTCAGTTCATTCTTCAAAAGTTGCACTTTTGCTCCAAGTTATGCTCAGAAACACTGTTTAGAGCGCTTACAGCGCCAGCAAACGCTGTTTTGAACGCCTTAATGCAAGACTTACTACTTGTTAGAAAATGGATGTGTAACATTACAAACATGATAAAACAGCTTGTTATCACATCCAAACACTGTTTTCATTCAAAATATGAGTTTTCTTTTCATTCTTGAAAAGTTGCACTTTTGCCCCAAGTTATGCTCAGAAACACTGTTTAGAGCTCTTACAACGCCAGCAAACGCTGTTTTGAACGCCTTAATGCAAGCCTTACCTACTTGTTAGGAAATGCATGTGTAACATTACAAACATGATAAAACAGCTTGTTATCACATCCAAACACTGTTTTAGAACAAAATATGAGTTTTCAGTTCATTCTTCAAAAGTTGCACTTTTGCTCCAAGTTATGCTCAGAAACACTGTTTAGAGTGCTTACAGCGCCAGCAAACGCTGTTTTGAACGCCTTAATGCAAGACTTACTTCTTGTTAGAAAATGGATGTGTAACATTACAAACATGATAAAACAGCTTGTTATCACATCCAAACACTGTTTTAGAACAAAATATGAGTTTTCTTTTCATTCTTCAAAAGTTGCACTTTTGCTCCAAGTTATGCTCAGAAACACTGTTTAGAGCTCTTACAACGCCAGCAAACGCTGTTTTGAACGCCTTAATGCAAGACTTACTACTTGTTAGAAAATGGATGTGTAACATTACAAACATGATAAAACAGCTTGTTATCACATCCAAACACTGTTTTGGAACAAAATATGAGTTTTCAGTTCATTCTTCAAAAGTTGCACTTTTGCCACAAGTTATGCTCAGAAACACTGTTTAGAGCGCTTACAGCGCCAGCAAACGCTGTTTTGAACGCCTTAATACAAGACTTACTACTTGTTTGGAAATGCATGTGTAACATTACAAACATGATAAAACAGCTTGTTATCACATCCAAACACTGTTTTAGAACAAAATATGAGTTTTCAGTTCATTCTTCAAAAGTTGCACTTTTGCTCCAAGTTATGCTCAGAAACACTGTTTAGAGCGCTTACAGCGCCAGCAAACGCTGTTTTGAACGCCTTAATGCAAGACTTACTACTTGTTAGAAAATGGATGTGTAACATTACAAACATGATAAAACAGCTTGTTATCACATCCAAACACTGTTTTCATTCAAAATATGAGTTTTCTTTTCATTCTTGAAAAGTTGCACTTTTGCCCCAAGTTATGCTCAGAAACACTGTTTAGAGCTCTTACAACGCCAGCAAACGCTGTTTTGAACGCCTTAATGCAAGCCTTACCTACTTGTTAGGAAATGCATGTGTAACATTACAAACATGATAAAACAGCTTGTTATCACATCCAAACACTGTTTTAGAACAAAATATGAGTTTTCAGTTCATTCTTCAAAAGTTGCACTTTTGCTCCAAGTTATGCTCAGAAACACTGTTTAGAGTGCTTACAGCGCCAGCAAACGCTGTTTTGAACGCCTTAATGCAAGACTTACTTCTTGTTAGAAAATGGATGTGTAACATTACAAACATGATAAAACAGCTTGTTATCACATCCAAACACTGTTTTAGAACAAAATATGAGTTTTCTTTTCATTCTTCAAAAGTTGCACTTTTGCTCCAAGTTATGCTCAGAAACACTGTTTAGAGCTCTTACAACGCCAGCAAACGCTGTTTTGAACGCCTTAATGCAAGCCTTACCTACTTGTTAGGAAATGCATGTGTAACATTACAAACATGATAAAACAGCTTGTTATCACATCCAAACACTGTTTTAGAACAAAATATGAGTTTTCAGTTCATTCTTCAAAAGTTGCACTTTTGCTCCAAGTTATGCTCAGAAACACTGTTTAGAGCGCTTACAGCGCCAGCAAACGCTGTTTTGAACGCCTTAATACAAGACTTACTACTTGTTTGGAAATGCATGTGTAACATTACAAACATGATAAAACAGCTTGTTATCACATCCAAACACTGTTTTAGAACAAAATATGAGTTTTCAGTTCATTCTTCAAAAGTTGCACTTTTGCTCCAAGTTATGCTCAGAAACACTGTTTAGAGCGCTTACAGCGCCAGCAAACGCTGTTTTGAACGCCTTAATGCAAGACTTACTACTTGTTAGAAAATGGATGTGTAACATTACAAACATGATAAAACAGCTTGTTATCACATCCAAACACTGTTTTCATTCAAAATATGAGTTTTCTTTTCATTCTTCAAAAGTTGCACTTTTGCCACAAGTTATGCTCAGAAACACTGTTTAGAGCTCTTACAACGCCAGCAAACGCTGTTTTGAACGCCTTAATGCAAGCCTTACTACTTGTTAGGAAATGCATGTGTAACATTACAAACATGATAAAACAGCTTGTTATCACATCCAAACACTGTTTTGGAACAAAATATGAGTTTTCAGTTCATTCTTCAAAAGTTGCACTTTTGCCACAAGTTATGCTCAGAAACACTGTTTAGAGCTCTTACAACGCCAGCAAACGCTGTTTTGAACGCCTTAATGCAAGCCTTACCTACTTGTTTGGAAATGCATGTGTAACATTACAAACATGATAAAACAGCTTGTTATCACATCCAAACACTGTTTTAGAACAAAATATGAGTTTTCAGTTCATTCTTCAAAAGTTGCACTTTTGCTCCAAGTTATGCTCAGAAACACTGTTTAGAGCGCTTACAGCGCCAGCAAACGCTGTTTTGAACGCCTTAATGCAAGTCTTACTACTTGTTAGAAAATGGATGTGTAACATTACAAACATGATAAAACAGCTTGTTATCACATCCAAACACTGTTTTAGAACAAAATATGAGTTTTCTTTTCATTCTTGAAAAGTTGCACTTTTGCCCCAAGTTATGCTCAGAAACACTGTTTAGAGCTCTTACAACGCCAGCAAACGCTGTTTTGAACGCCTTAATGCAAGCCTTACCTACTTGTTAGGAAATGCATGTGTAACATTACAAACATGATAAAACAGCTTGTTATCACATCCAAACACTGTTTTAGAACAAAATATGAGTTTTCAGTTCATTCTTCAAAAGTTGCACTTTTGCTCCAAGTTATGCTCAGAAACACTGTTTAGAGTGCTTACAGCGCCAGCAAACGCTGTTTTGAACGCCTTAATGCAAGACTTACTACTTGTTAGAAAATGGATGTGTAACATTACAAACATGATAAAACAGCTTGTTATCACATCCAAACACTGTTTTCATTCAAAATATGAGTTTTCTTTTCATTCTTGAAAAGTTGCACTTTTGCCCCAAGTTATGCTCAGAAACACTGTTTAGAGCTCTTACAACGCCAGCAAACGCTGTTTTGAACGCCTTAATGCAAGCCTTACCTACTTGTTAGGAAATGCATGTGTAACATTACAAACATGATAAAACAGCTTGTTATCACATCCAAACACTGTTTTAGAACAAAATATGAGTTTTCAGTTCATTCTTCAAAAGTTGCACTTTTGCTCCAAGTTATGCTCAGAAACACTGTTTAGAGCGCTTACAGCGCCAGCAAACGCTGTTTTGAACGCCTTAATGCAAGACTTACTACTTGTTAGGAAATGCATGTGTAACATTACAAACATGATAAAACAGCTTGTTATCACATCCAAACACTGTTTTGGAACAAAATATGAGTTTTCAGTTCATTCTTCAAAAGTTGCACTTTTGCTCCAAGTTATGCTCAGAAACACTGTTTAGAGCGCTTACAGCGCCAGCAAACGCTGTTTTGAACGCCTTAATGCAAGACTTACTACTTGTTAGAAAATGGATGTGTAACATTACAAACATGATAAAACAGCTTGTTATCACATCCAAACACTGTTTTGGAACAAAATATGAGTTTTCAGTTCATTCTTCAAAAGTTGCACTTTTGCCACAAGTTATGCTCAGAAACACTGTTTAGAGCTCTTACAACGCCAGCAAACGCTGTTTTGAACGCCTTAATGCAAGCCTTACCTACTTGTTAGGAAATGCATGTGTAACATTACAAACATGATAAAACAGCTTGTTATCACATCCAAACACTGTTTTAGAACAAAATATGAGTTTTCAGTTCATTCTTCAAAAGTTGCACTTTTGCTCCAAGTTATGCTCAGAAACACTGTTTAGAGCGCTTACAGCGCCAGCAAACGCTGTTTTGAACGCCTTAATACAAGACTTACTACTTGTTTGGAAATGCATGTGTAACATTACAAACATGATAAAACAGCTTGTTATCACATCCAAACACTGTTTTAGAACAAAATATGAGTTTTCAGTTCATTCTTCAAAAGTTGCACTTTTGCTCCAAGTTATGCTCAGAAACACTGTTTAGAGCGCTTACAGCGCCAGCAAACGCTGTTTTGAACGCCTTAATGCAAGACTTACTACTTGTTAGAAAATGGATGTGTAACATTACAAACATGATAAAACAGCTTGTTATCACATCCAAACACTGTTTTCATTCAAAATATGAGTTTTCTTTTCATTCTTGAAAAGTTGCACTTTTGCCCCAAGTTATGCTCAGAAACACTGTTTAGAGCTCTTACAACGCCAGCAAACGCTGTTTTGAACGCCTTAATGCAAGCCTTACCTACTTGTTAGGAAATGCATGTGTAACATTACAAACATGATAAAACAGCTTGTTATCACATCCAAACACTGTTTTAGAACAAAATATGAGTTTTCAGTTCATTCTTCAAAAGTTGCACTTTTGCTCCAAGTTATGCTCAGAAACACTGTTTAGAGTGCTTACAGCGCCAGCAAACGCTGTTTTGAACGCCTTAATGCAAGACTTACTACTTGTTAGAAAATGGATGTGTAACATTACAAACATGATAAAACAGCTTGTTATCACATCCAAACACTGTTTTAGAACAAAATATGAGTTTTCTTTTCATTCTTCAAAAGTTGCACTTTTGCTCCAAGTTATGCTCAGAAACACTGTTTAGAGCTCTTACAACGCCAGCAAACGCTGTTTTGAACGCCTTAATGCAAGCCTTACCTACTTGTTAGGAAATGCATGTGTAACATTACAAACATGATAAAACAGCTTGTTATCACATCCAAACACTGTTTTAGAACAAAATATGAGTTTTCAGTTCATTCTTCAAAAGTTGCACTTTTGCTCCAAGTTATGCTCAGAAACACTGTTTAGAGCGCTTACAGCGCCAGCAAACGCTGTTTTGAACGCCTTAATGCAAGACTTACTACTTGTTAGGAAATGCATGTGTAACATTACAAACATGATAAAACAGCTTGTTATCACATCCAAACACTGTTTTGGAACAAAATATGAGTTTTCAGTTCATTCTTCAAAAGTTGCACTTTTGCTCCAAGTTATGCTCAGAAACACTGTTTAGAGCGCTTACAGCGCCAGCAAACGCTGTTTTGAACGCCTTAATACAAGACTTACTACTTGTTTGGAAATGCATGTGTAACATTACAAACATGATAAAACAGCTTGTTATCACATCCAAACACTGTTTTAGAACAAAATATGAGTTTTCAGTTCATTCTTCAAAAGTTGCACTTTTGCTCCAAGTTATGCTCAGAAACACTGTTTAGAGCGCTTACAGCGCCAGCAAACGCTGTTTTGAACGCCTTAATGCAAGTCTTACTACTTGTTAGAAAATGGATGTGTAACATTACAAACATGATAAAACAGCTTGTTATCACATCCAAACACTGTTTTCATTCAAAATATGAGTTTTCTTTTCATTCTTGAAAAGTTGCACTTTTGCCCCAAGTTATGCTCAGAAACACTGTTTAGAGCTCTTACAACGCCAGCAAACGCTGTTTTGAACGCCTTAATGCAAGCCTTACCTACTTGTTAGGAAATGCATGTGTAACATTACAAACATGATAAAACAGCTTATCACATCCAAACACTGTTTTAGAACAAAATATGAGTTTTCAGTTCATTCTTCAAAAGTTGCACTTTTGCTCCAAGTTATGCTCAGAAACACTGTTTAGAGTGCTTACAGCGCCAGCAAACGCTGTTTTGAACGCCTTAATGCAAGACTTACTACTTGTTAGAAAATGGATGTGTAACATTACAAACATGATAAAACAGCTTGTTATCACATCCAAACACTGTTTTCATTCAAAATATGAGTTTTCTTTTCATTCTTGAAAAGTTGCACTTTTGCCCCAAGTTATGCTCAGAAACACTGTTTAGAGCTCTTACAACGCCAGCAAACGCTGTTTTGAACGCCTTAATGCAAGCCTTACCTACTTGTTAGGAAATGCATGTGTAACATTACAAACATGATAAAACAGCTTGTTATCACATCCAAACACTGTTTTAGAACAAAATATGAGTTTTCAGTTCATTCTTCAAAAGTTGCACTTTTGCTCCAAGTTATGCTCAGAAACACTGTTTAGAGCGCTTACAGCGCCAGCAAACGCTGTTTTGAACGCCTTAATGCAAGACTTACTACTTGTTAGGAAATGCATGTGTAACATTACAAACATGATAAAACAGCTTGTTATCACATCCAAACACTGTTTTGGAACAAAATATGAGTTTTCAGTTCATTCTTCAAAAGTTGCACTTTTGCTCCAAGTTATGCTCAGAAACACTGTTTAGAGCGCTTACAGCGCCAGCAAACGCTGTTTTGAACGCCTTAATGCAAGACTTACTACTTGTCAGAAAATGGATGTGTAACATTACAAACATGATAAAACAGCTTGTTATCACATCCAAACACTGTTTTCATTCAAAATATGAGTTTTCTTTTCATTCTTGAAAAGTTGCACTTTTGCCCCAAGTTATGCTCAGAAACACTGTTTAGAGCTCTTACAACGCCAGCAAACGCTGTTTTGAACGCCTTAATGCAAGCCTTACCTACTTGTTAGGAAATGCATGTGTAACATTACAAACATGATAAAACAGCTTGTTATCACATCCAAACACTGTTTTAGAACAAAATATGAGTTTTCAGTTCATTCTTCAAAAGTTGCACTTTTGCTCCAAGTTATGCTCAGAAACACTGTTTAGAGCGCTTACAGCGCCAGCAAACGCTGTTTTGAACGCCTTAATACAAGACTTACTACTTGTTTGGAAATGCATGTGTAACATTACAAACATGATAAAACAGCTTGTTATCACATCCAAACACTGTTTTAGAACAAAATATGAGTTTTCAGTTCATTCTTCAAAAGTTGCACTTTTGCTCCAAGTTATGCTCAGAAACACTGTTTAGAGCGCTTACAGCGCCAGCAAACGCTGTTTTGAACGCCTTAATGCAAGACTTACTACTTGTTAGAAAATGGATGTGTAACATTACAAACATGATAAAACAGCTTGTTATCACATCCAAACACTGTTTTCATTCAAAATATGAGTTTTCTTTTCATTCTTCAAAAGTTGCACTTTTGCCACAAGTTATGCTCAGAAACACTGTTTAGAGCTCTTACAACGCCAGCAAACGCTGTTTTGAACGCCTTAATGCAAGCCTTACTACTTGTTAGGAAATGCATGTGTAACATTACAAACATGATAAAACAGCTTGTTATCACATCCAAACACTGTTTTGGAACAAAATATGAGTTTTCAGTTCATTCTTCAAAAGTTGCACTTTTGCCACAAGTTATGCTCAGAAACACTGTTTAGAGCTCTTACAACGCCAGCAAACGCTGTTTTGAACGCCTTAATGCAAGCCTTACCTACTTGTTTGGAAATGCATGTGTAACATTACAAACATGATAAAACAGCTTGTTATCACATCCAAACACTGTTTTAGAACAAAATATGAGTTTTCAGTTCATTCTTCAAAAGTTGCACTTTTGCTCCAAGTTATGCTCAGAAACACTGTTTAGAGCGCTTACAGCGCCAGCAAACGCTGTTTTGAACGCCTTAATGCAAGTCTTACTACTTGTTAGAAAATGGATGTGTAACATTACAAACATGATAAAACAGCTTGTTATCACATCCAAACACTGTTTTCATTCAAAATATGAGTTTTCTTTTCATTCTTGAAAAGTTGCACTTTTGCCCCAAGTTATGCTCAGAAACACTGTTTAGAGCTCTTACAACGCCAGCAAACGCTGTTTTGAACGCCTTAATGCAAGCCTTACCTACTTGTTAGGAAATGCATGTGTAACATTACAAACATGATAAAACAGCTTGTTATCACATCCAAACACTGTTTTAGAACAAAATATGAGTTTTCAGTTCATTCTTCAAAAGTTGCACTTTTGCTCCAAGTTATGCTCAGAAACACTGTTTAGAGTGCTTACAGCGCCAGCAAACGCTGTTTTGAACGCCTTAATGCAAGACTTACTACTTGTTAGAAAATGGATGTGTAACATTACAAACATGATAAAACAGCTTGTTATCACATCCAAACACTGTTTTCATTCAAAATATGAGTTTTCTTTTCATTCTTGAAAAGTTGCACTTTTGCCCCAAGTTATGCTCAGAAACACTGTTTAGAGCTCTTACAACGCCAGCAAACGCTGTTTTGAACGCCTTAATGCAAGACTTACTACTTGTTAGAAAATGGATGTGTAACATTACAAACATGATAAAACAGCTTGTTATCACATCCAAACACTGTTTTAGAACAAAATATGAGTTTTCTTTTCATTCTTCAAAAGTTGCACTTTTGCTCCAAGTTATGCTCAGAAACACTGTTTAGAGCTCTTACAACGCCAGCAAACGCTGTTTTGAACGCCTTAATGCAAGCCTTACCTACTTGTTAGGAAATGCATGTGTAACATTACAAACATGATAAAACAGCTTGTTATCACATCCAAACACTGTTTTAGAACAAAATATGAGTTTTCAGTTCATTCTTCAAAAGTTGCACTTTTGCTCCAAGTTATGCTCAGAAACACTGTTTAGAGCGCTTACAGCGCCAGCAAACGCTGTTTTGAACGCCTTAATGCAAGACTTACTACTTGTTAGGAAATGCATGTGTAACATTACAAACATGATAAAACAGCTTGTTATCACATCCAAACACTGTTTTGGAACAAAATATGAGTTTTCAGTTCATTCTTCAAAAGTTGCACTTTTGCTCCAAGTTATGCTCAGAAACACAGTTTAGAGCGCTTACAGCGCCAGCAAACGCTGTTTTGAACGCCTTAATACAAGACTTACTACTTGTTTGGAAATGCATGTGTAACATTACAAACATGATAAAACAGCTTGTTATCACATCCAAACACTGTTTTAGAACAAAATATGAGTTTTCAGTTCATTCTTCAAAAGTTGCACTTTTGCTCCAAGTTATGCTTAGAAACACTGTTTAGAGCGCTTACAGCGCCAGCAAACGCTGTTTTGAACGCCTTAATGCAAGTCTTACTACTTGTTAGAAAATGGATGTGTAACATTACAAACATGATAAAACAGCTTGTTATCACATCCAAACACTGTTTTCATTCAAAATATGAGTTTTCTTTTCATTCTTGAAAAGTTGCACTTTTGCCCCAAGTTATGCTCAGAAACACTGTTTAGAGCTCTTACAACGCCAGCAAACGCTGTTTTGAACGCCTTAATGCAAGCCTTACCTACTTGTTAGGAAATGCATGTGTAACATTACAAACATGATAAAACAGCTTATCACATCCAAACACTGTTTTAGAACAAAATATGAGTTTTCAGTTCATTCTTCAAAAGTTGCACTTTTGCTCCAAGTTATGCTCAGAAACACTGTTTAGAGTGCTTACAGCGCCAGCAAACGCTGTTTTGAACGCCTTAATGCAAGACTTACTACTTGTTAGAAAATGGATGTGTAACATTACAAACATGATAAAACAGCTTGTTATCACATCCAAACACTGTTTTCATTCAAAATATGAGTTTTCTTTTCATTCTTGAAAAGTTGCACTTTTGCCCCAAGTTATGCTCAGAAACACTGTTTAGAGCTCTTACAACGCCAGCAAACGCTGTTTTGAACGCCTTAATGCAAGCCTTACCTACTTGTTAGGAAATGCATGTGTAACATTACAAACATGATAAAACAGCTTGTTATCACATCCAAACACTGTTTTAGAACAAAATATGAGTTTTCAGTTCATTCTTCAAAAGTTGCACTTTTGCTCCAAGTTATGCTCAGAAACACTGTTTAGAGCGCTTACAGCGCCAGCAAACGCTGTTTTGAACGCCTTAATGCAAGACTTACTACTTGTTAGGAAATGCATGTGTAACATTACAAACATGATAAAACAGCTTGTTATCACATCCAAACACTGTTTTGGAACAAAATATGAGTTTTCAGTTCATTCTTCAAAAGTTGCACTTTTGCTCCAAGTTATGCTCAGAAACACTGTTTAGAGCGCTTACAGCGCCAGCAAACGCTGTTTTGAACGCCTTAATGCAAGACTTACTACTTGTCAGAAAATGGATGTGTAACATTACAAACATGATAAAACAGCTTGTTATCACATCCAAACACTGTTTTCATTCAAAATATGAGTTTTCTTTTCATTCTTGAAAAGTTGCACTTTTGCCCCAAGTTATGCTCAGAAACACTGTTTAGAGCTCTTACAACGCCAGCAAACGCTGTTTTGGAACGCCTTAATGCAAGCCTTACCTACTTGTTAGGAAATGCATGTGTAACATTACAAACATGATAAAACAGCTTGTTATCACATCCAAACACTGTTTTAGAACAAAATATGAGTTTTCAGTTCATTCTTCAAAAGTTGCACTTTTGCTCCAAGTTATGCTCAGAAACACTGTTTAGAGCGCTTACAGCGCCAGCAAACGCTGTTTTGAACGCCTTAATACAAGACTTACTACTTGTTTGGAAATGCATGTGTAACATTACAAACATGATAAAACAGCTTGTTATCACATCCAAACACTGTTTTAGAACAAAATATGAGTTTTCAGTTCATTCTTCAAAAGTTGCACTTTTGCTCCAAGTTATGCTCAGAAACACTGTTTAGAGCGCTTACAGCGCCAGCAAACGCTGTTTTGAACGCCTTAATGCAAGACTTACTACTTGTTAGAAAATGGATGTGTAACATTACAAACATGATAAAACAGCTTGTTATCACATCCAAACACTGTTTTCATTCAAAATATGAGTTTTCTTTTCATTCTTCAAAAGTTGCACTTTTGCCACAAGTTATGCTCAGAAACACTGTTTAGAGCTCTTACAACGCCAGCAAACGCTGTTTTGAACGCCTTAATGCAAGCCTTACTACTTGTTAGGAAATGCATGTGTAACATTACAAACATGATAAAACAGCTTGTTATCACATCCAAACACTGTTTTGGAACAAAATATGAGTTTTCAGTTCATTCTTCAAAAGTTGCACTTTTGCCACAAGTTATGCTCAGAAACACTGTTTAGAGCTCTTACAACGCCAGCAAACGCTGTTTTGAACGCCTTAATGCAAGCCTTACCTACTTGTTTGGAAATGCATGTGTAACATTACAAACATGATAAAACAGCTTGTTATCACATCCAAACACTGTTTTAGAACAAAATATGAGTTTTCAGTTCATTCTTCAAAAGTTGCACTTTTGCTCCAAGTTATGCTCAGAAACACTGTTTAGAGCGCTTACAGCGCCAGCAAACGCTGTTTTGAACGCCTTAATGCAAGTCTTACTACTTGTTAGAAAATGGATGTGTAACATTACAAACATGATAAAACAGCTTGTTATCACATCCAAACACTGTTTTCATTCAAAATATGAGTTTTCTTTTCATTCTTGAAAAGTTGCACTTTTGCCCCAAGTTATGCTCAGAAACACTGTTTAGAGCTCTTACAACGCCAGCAAACGCTGTTTTGAACGCCTTAATGCAAGCCTTACCTACTTGTTAGGAAATGCATGTGTAACATTACAAACATGATAAAACAGCTTGTTATCACATCCAAACACTGTTTTAGAACAAAATATGAGTTTTCAGTTCATTCTTCAAAAGTTGCACTTTTGCTCCAAGTTATGCTCAGAAACACTGTTTAGAGTGCTTACAGCGCCAGCAAACGCTGTTTTGAACGCCTTAATGCAAGACTTACTACTTGTTAGAAAATGGATGTGTAACATTACAAACATGATAAAACAGCTTGTTATCACATCCAAACACTGTTTTCATTCAAAATATGAGTTTTCTTTTCATTCTTGAAAAGTTGCACTTTTGCCCCAAGTTATGCTCAGAAACACTGTTTAGAGCTCTTACAACGCCAGCAAACGCTGTTTTGAACGCCTTAATGCAAGCCTTACCTACTTGTTAGGAAATGCATGTGTAACATTACAAACATGATAAAACAGCTTGTTATCACATCCAAACACTGTTTTAGAACAAAATATGAGTTTTCAGTTCATTCTTCAAAAGTTGCACTTTTGCTCCAAGTTATGCTCAGAAACACTGTTTAGATCGCTTACAGCGCCAGCAAACGCTGTTTTGAACGCCTTAATGCAAGACTTACTACTTGTTAGGAAATGCATGTGTAACATTACAAACATGATAAAACAGCTTGTTATCACATCCAAACACTGTTTTGGAACAAAATATGAGTTTTCAGTTCATTCTTCAAAAGTTGCACTTTTGCTCCAAGTTATGCTCAGAAACACTGTTTAGAGCGCTTACAGCGCCAGCAAACGCTGTTTTGAACGCCTTAATGCAAGACTTACTACTTGTTAGAAAATGGATGTGTAACATTACAAACATGATAAAACAGCTTGTTATCACATCCAAACACTGTTTTGGAACAAAATATGAGTTTTCAGTTCATTCTTCAAAAGTTGCACTTTTGCCACAAGTTATGCTCAGAAACACTGTTTAGAGCTCTTACAACGCCAGCAAACGCTGTTTTGAACGCCTTAATGCAAGACTTACTACTTGTTAGGAAATGCATGTGTAACATTACAAACATGATAAAACAGCTTGTTATCACATCCAAACACTGTTTTCATTCAAAATATGAGTTTTCTTTTCATTCTTGAAAAGTTGCACTTTTGCCCCAAGTTATGCTCAGAAACACTGTTTAGAGCTCTTACAACGCCAGCAAACGCTGTTTTGAACGCCTTAATGCAAGCCTTACCTACTTGTTAGGAAATGCATGTGTAACATTACAAACATGATAAAACAGCTTGTTATCACATCCAAACACTGTTTTAGAACAAAATATGAGTTTTCAGTTCATTCTTCAAAAGTTGCACTTTTGCTCCAAGTTATGCTCAGAAACACTGTTTAGAGCGCTTACAGCGCCAGCAAACGCTGTTTTGAACGCCTTAATGCAAGACTTACTACTTGTTAGGAAATGCATGTGTAACATTACAAACATGATAAAACAGCTTGTTATCACATCCAAACACTGTTTTGGAACAAAATATGAGTTTTCAGTTCATTCTTCAAAAGTTGCACTTTTGCTCCAAGTTATGCTCAGAAACACTGTTTAGAGCGCTTACAGCGCCAGCAAACGCTGTTTTGAACGCCTTAATGCAAGACTTACTACTTGTCAGAAAATGGATGTGTAACATTACAAACATGATAAAACAGCTTGTTATCACATCCAAACACTGTTTTCATTCAAAATATGAGTTTTCTTTTCATTCTTGAAAAGTTGCACTTTTGCCCCAAGTTATGCTCAGAAACACTGTTTAGAGCTCTTACAACGCCAGCAAACGCTGTTTTGAACGCCTTAATGCAAGCCTTACCTACTTGTTAGGAAATGCATGTGTAACATTACAAACATGATAAAACAGCTTGTTATCACATCCAAACACTGTTTTAGAACAAAATATGAGTTTTCAGTTCATTCTTCAAAAGTTGCACTTTTGCTCCAAGTTATGCTCAGAAACACTGTTTAGAGTGCTTACAGCGCCAGCAAACGCTGTTTTGAACGCCTTAATGCAAGACTTACTACTTGTTAGAAAATGGATGTGTAACATTACAAACATGATAAAACAGCTTGTTATCACATCCAAACACTGTTTTCATTCAAAATATGAGTTTTCTTTTCATTCTTGAAAAGTTGCACTTTTGCCCCAAGTTATGCTCAGAAACACTGTTTAGAGCTCTTACAACGCCAGCAAACGCTGTTTTGAACGCCTTAATGCAAGCCTTACCTACTTGTTAGGAAATGCATGTGTAACATTACAAACATGATAAAACAGCTTGTTATCACATCCAAACACTGT
The DNA here is from genome assembly GCF_052324685.1 of Brachyhypopomus gauderio. Classification (NCBI taxonomy): domain Eukaryota; kingdom Metazoa; phylum Chordata; class Actinopteri; order Gymnotiformes; family Hypopomidae; genus Brachyhypopomus; species Brachyhypopomus gauderio. Next base: position 21,577 of record NW_027507392.1, read on the forward strand.
TTTAGAACAAAATATGAGTTTTCAGTTCATTCTTCAAAAGTTGCACTTTTGCTCCAAGTTATGCTCAGAAACACTGTTTAGATCGCTTACAGCGCCAGCAAACGCTGTTTTGAACGCCTTAATGCAAGACTTACTACTTGTTAGGAAATGCATGTGTAACATTACAAACATGATAAAACAGCTTGTTATCACATCCAAACACTGTTTTGGAACAAAATATGAGTTTTCAGTTCATTCTTCAAAAGTTGCACTTTTGCTCCAAGTTATGCTCAGAAACACTGTTTAGAGCGCTTACAGCGCCAGCAAACGCTGTTTTGAACGCCTTAATGCAAGACTTACTACTTGTTAGAAATGGATGTGTAACATTACAAACATGATAAAACAGCTTGTTATCACATCCAAACACTGTTTTGGAACAAAATATGAGTTTTCAGTTCATTCTTCAAAAGTTGCAACTTTTTGCCACAAGTTATGCTCAGAAACACTGTTTAGAGCTCTTACAACGCCAGCAAACGCTGTTTTGAACGCCTTAATGCAAGACTTACTACTTGTTAGGAAATGCATGTGTAACATTACAAACATGATAAAACAGCTTGTTATTCACATCCAAACACTGTTTTCATTCAAAATATGAGTTTTCTTTTCATTCTTGAAAAAGTTGCACTTTTGCCCCAAGTTATGCTCAGAAACACTGTTTAGAGCTCTTACAACGCCAGCAAACGCTGTTTTGAAACGCCTTAATGCAAGCCTTACCTACTTGTTAGGAAATGCATGTGTAACATTACAAACATGATAAAACAGCTTGTTATCACATCCAACACTGTTTTAGAACAAAATATGAGTTTTCAGTTCATTCTTCAAAAGTTGCACTTTTGCTCCAAGTTATGCTCAGAAACACTGTTTAGAGCGCTTACAGCGCCAGCAAACGCTGTTTTGAACGCCTTAATGCAAGACTTACTACTTGTTAGGAAAATGCATGTGTAACATTACAAACATGATAAAACAGCTTGTATTCACATCCAAACACTGTTTTGGAACAAAATATGAGTTTTCAGTTCATTCTTCAAAAGTTGCACTTTTGCTCCAAGTTATGCTCAGAAACACTGTTTAGAGCGCTTACAGCGCCAGCAAACGCTGTTTTGAAACGCCTTAATGCAAGACTTACTACTTGTCAGAAAATGGATGTGTAACATTACAAACATGATAAAACAGCTTGTTATCACATCCAAACACTGTTTTTCATTCAAAATATGAGTTTTCTTTTCATTCTTGAAAAGTTGCACTTTTGCCCCCAAGTTATGCTCAGAAACACTGTTTAGAGTCTCTACAACGCCAGCAAACGCTGTTTTGAACGCCTTAATGCAAGCCTTACCTACTTGTTAGGAAATGCATGTGTAACATTACAAACATGATTAAAACAGCTTGTTATCACATCCACACTGTTTTAGAACAAAATATGAGTTTTCGAGTTCATTCTTCAAAAGTTGCACTTTGTGCTCCAAGTTATGCTCAGAAACACTGTTTAGAGCGCTTACAGCGCCAGCAAACGCTGTTTTGAACGCCTTAATACAAGACTTACTACTTGTTTGGAAATGCATGTGTAACATTACAAACATGATAAAACAGCTTGTTATCACATCCAAACACTGTTTTAGAACAAAATATGAGTTTTCAGTTCATTCTTCAAAAGTTGCACTTTTGCTCCAAGTTATGCTCAGAAACACTGTTTAGAGCGCTTACAGCGCCAGCAAACGCTGTTTTGAACGCCTTAATGCAAGACTTACTACTTGTTAGAAAATGGATGTGTAAACATTAACAACATGATAAAACAGCTTGTTATCACATCCAAACACTGTTTTAGAACAAAATATGAGTTTTCAGTTCATTCTTCAAAGTTGCACTTTTGCTCCAAGTTATGCTCAGAAACACTGTTTAGAGTGCTTACAGCGCCAGCCAAACGCTGTTTTGAACGCCTTAATGCAAGACTTACTTCTTGTTAGAAAATGGATGTGTAACATTACAAACATGATAAAACAGCTTGTTATCACATCCAAACACTGTTTTAGAACAAAATAGAGTTTTCTTTTCATTCTTCAAAAGTTGCACTTTTGCTCCAAGTTATGCTCAGAAACACTGTTTAGAGCTCTTACAAACGCCAGCAAACGCTGTTTTTGAACGCCTTAATGCAAGCGCCTTACCTACTTGTTAGGAAATGCATGTGTAACATTACAAACATGATAAAACAGCTTGTTATCACATCCAAACACTGTTTTAGAACAAAATATGAGTTTTCAGTTCATTCTTCAAAAGTTGCACTTTTGCTCCAAGTTATGCTCAGAAACACTGTTTAGAGCGCTTTACAGCGCCAGCAAAACGCTGTTTTGAACGCCTTAATGCAAGTCTTACTACTTGTTAGACAAATGGATGTGTAACATTACAAACATGATAAAACAGCTTGTTATCACATCCAAACACTGTTTTCATTCAAAATATGAGTTTTCTTTTCATTCTTGAAAAGTTGCACTTTTGCCCCAAGTTATGCTCAGAAACACTGTTTAGAGCTCTTACAACGCCAGCAAACGCTGTTTTGAACGCCTTAATGCAAGCCTTACCTACTTGTTAGGAAATGCATGTGTAACATTACAAACATGATAAAGACAGCTTGTTATCACATCCAAACACTGTTTTCAGAACAAAATATGAGTTTTCAGTTCATTCTTCAAAGTTGCACTTTTGCTCCAAGTTATGCTCAGAAACACTGTTTAGAGTGCTTACAGCGCCAGCAAACGCTGTTTTGAACGCCTTAATGCAAGACTTACTACTTGTTAGAAAATGGATGTGTAACATTACAAACATGATATAAACAGCTTGTTATCACATCCAAACACTGTTTTCATCAAAATATGAGGTTTCTTTTCATTCTTGAAAAGTTGCACTTTTGCCCCAAGTTATGCTCAGAAACACTGTTTAGAGCTCTTTCACAACGCCAGCAAACGCTGTTTTGAACGCCTTAATGCAAGACTTACTACTTGTTAGAAAATGGATGTGTAACATTACAAACATGATAAAACAGCTTGTTATCACATCCAAACACTGTGTTTTAGAACAAAATATGAGTTTTCTTCTCATTCTTCAAAAGTTGCACTTTTGCCTCCAAGTTATGCTCAGAAACACTGTTTAGAGCTCTTACAACGCCAGCAAACGCTGTTTTGAACGCCTTAATGCAAGCCTTACCTACTTGTTAGGAAATGCATGTGTAACATTACAAACATGATAAAACCAGCTTGTTATCACATCCAAACACTGTTTTAGAACAAAATATGAGTTTTCAGTTCATTCTTCAAAAGTTGCACTTTTGCTCCAAGTTATGCTCAGAAACACTGTTTAGAGCGCTTACAGCGCCAGCAAAACGCTGTTTTGAACGCCCTTAATGCAAGACTTACTACTTGTTAGGAAATGCATTGTGTAACATTACAAACATGATAAAACAGCTTGTTATCACATCCAAACACTGTTTTGGAACAAAATATGAGTTTTCAGTTCATTCTTCAAAAGTTGCACTTTTGCTTCCAAGTTATGCTCAGAAACACTGTTTAGAGCGCTTACAGCGCCAGCAAACGCTGTTTTGAAACGCCTTAATACAAGACTTACTACTTGTTTGGAAATGCGCTTGTTATCACATCCAAACACTGTTTTAGAACAAAATATGAGTTTTCAGTTCATTCTTCAAAAGTTGCACTTTTGCTCCAAGTTATGCTCAGAAACACTGTTTAGAGCGCTTACAGCGCCAGCAAACGCTGTTTTGAACGCCTTAATGCAAGTCTTACTACTTGTTAGAAAATGGATGTGTAACATTACAAACATGATAAAACAGCTTGTTATCACATCCAAACACTGTTTTCATTCAAAATATGAGTTTTCTTTTCATTCTTGAAAAGTTGCACTTTTGCCCCAAGTTATGCTCAGAAACACTGTTTAGAGCTCTTACAACGCCAGCAAACGCTGTTTTGAACGCCTTAATGCAAGCCTTACCTACTTGTTAGGAAATGCATGTGTAACATTACAAACATGATAAAACAGCTTATCACATCCAAACACTGTTTTAGAACAAAATATGAGTTTTCAGTTCATTCTTCAAAAGTTGCACTTTTGCTCCAAGTTATGCTCAGAAACACTGTTTAGAGTGCTTACAGCGCCAGCAAACGCTGTTTTGAACGCCTTAATGCAAGACTTACTACTTGTTAGAAAATGGATGTGTAACATTACAAACATGATAAAACAGCTTGTTATCACATCCAAACACTGTTTTCATTCAAAATATGAGTTTTCTTTTCATTCTTGAAAAGTTGCACTTTTGCCCCAAGTTATGCTCAGAAACACTGTTTAGAGCTCTTACAACGCCAGCAAACGCTGTTTTGAACGCCTTAATGCAAGCCTTACCTACTTGTTAGGAAATGCATGTGTAACATTACAAACATGATAAAACAGCTTGTTATCACATCCAAACACTGTTTTAGAACAAAATATGAGTTTTCAGTTCATTCTTCAAAAGTTGCACTTTTGCTCCAAGTTATGCTCAGAAACACTGTTTAGAGCGCTTACAGCGCCAGCAAACGCTGTTTTGAACGCCTTAATGCAAGACTTACTACTTGTTAGGAAATGCATGTGTAACATTACAAACATGATAAAACAGCTTGTTATCACATCCAAACACTGTTTTGGAACAAAATATGAGTTTTCAGTTCATTCTTCAAAGTTGCACTTTTGCTCCAAGTTATGCTCAGAAACACTGTTTAGAGCGCTTACAGCGCCAGCAAACGCTGTTTTGAACGCCTTAATGCAAGACTTACTACTTGTCAGAAAATGGATGTGTAACATTACAAACATGATAAAACAGCTTGTTATCACATCCAAACACTGTTTTCATTCAAAATATGAGTTTTCTTTTCATTCTTGAAAAGTTGCACTTTTGCCCCAAGTTATGCTCAGAAACACTGTTTAGAGCTCTTACAACGCCAGCAAACGCTGTTTTGAACGCCTTAATGCAAGCCTTACCTACTTGTTAGGAAATGCATGTGTAACATTACAAACATGATAAAACAGCTTGTTATCACATCCAAACACTGTTTTAGAACAAAATATGAGTTTTCAGTTCATTCTTCAAAAGTTGCACTTTTGCTCCAAGTTATGCTCAGAAACACTGTTTAGAGCGCTTACAGCGCCAGCAAACGCTGTTTTGAACGCCTTAATACAAGACTTACTACTTGTTTGGAAATGCATGTGTAACATTACAAACATGATAAAACAGCTTGTTATCACATCCAAACACTGTTTTAGAACAAAATATGAGTTTTCAGTTCATTCTTCAAAGTTGCACTTTTGCTCCAAGTTATGCTCAGAAACACTGTTTAGAGCGCTTACAGCGCCAGCAAACCGCTGTTTTGAACGCCTTAATGCAAGACTTACTACTTGTTAGAAAATGGATGTGTAACATTACAAACATGATAAAACAGCTTGTTATCACATCCAAACACTGTTTTCATTCAAAATATGAGTTTTCTTTTCATTCTTCAAAAGTTGCACTTTTGCCACAAGTTATGCTCAGAAACACTGTTTAGAGCTCTTACAACGCCAGCAAACGCTGTTTTGAACGCCTTAATGCAAGCCTTACTACTTGTTAGGAAATGCATGTGTAACATTACAAACATGATAAAACAGCTTGTTATCACATCCAAACACTGTTTTGGAACAAAATATGAGTTTTCAGTTCATTCTTCAAAAGTTGCACTTTTGCCACAAGTTATGCTCAGAAACACTGTTTAGAGCTCTTACAACGCCAGCAAACGCTGTTTTGAACGCCTTAATGCAAGCCTTACCTACTTGTTTGGAAATGCATGTGTAACATTACAAACATGATAAAACAGCTTGTTATCACATCCAAACACTGTTTAGAACAAAATATGAGTTTTCAGTTCATTCTTCAAAAGTTGCACTTTTGCTCCAAGTTATGCTCAGAAACACTGTTTAGAGCGCTTACAGCGCCAGCAAACGCTGTTTTGAACGCCTTAATGCAAGTCTTACTACTTGTTAGAAAATGGATGTGTAACATTACAAACATGATAAAACAGCTTGTTATCACATCCAAACACTGTTTTCATTCAAAATATGAGTTTTCTTTTCATTCTTGAAAAGTTGCACTTTTGCCCCAAGTTATGCTCAGAAACACTGTTTAGAGCTCTTACAACGCCAGCAAACGCTGTTTTGAACGCCTTAATGCAAGCCTTACCTACTTGTTAGGAAATGCATGTGTAACATTACAAACATGATAAAACAGCTTGTTATCACATCCAAACACTGTTTTAGAACAAAATATGAGTTTTCAGTTCATTCTTCAAAAGTTGCACTTTTGCTCCAAGTTATGCTCAGAAACACTGTTTAGAGTGCTTACAGCGCCAGCAAACGCTGTTTTGAACGCCTTAATGCAAGACTTACTACTTGTTAGAAAATGGATGTGTAACATTACAAACATGATAAAAACAGCTTGTTATCACATCCAAACACTGTTTTCATTCAAAATATGAGTTTTCTTTTCATTCTTGAAAAGTTGCACTTTTGCCCCAAGTTATGCTCAGAAACACTGTTTAGAGCTCTTACAACGCCAGCAAACGCTGTTTTGAACGCCTTAATGCAAGCCTTACCTACTTGTTAGGAAATGCATGTGTAACATTACAAACATGATAAAACAGCTTGTTATCACATCCAAACACTGTTTTAGAACAAAATATGAGTTTTCAGTTCATTCTTCAAAAGTTGCACTTTTGCTCCAAGTTATGCTCAGAAACACTGTTTAGAGCGCTTACAGCGCCAGCAAACGCTGTTTTGAACGCCTTAATGCAAGACTTACTACTTGTTAGGAAATGCATGTGTAACATTACAAACATGATAAAACAGCTTGTTATCACATCCAAACACTGTTTTGGAACAAAATATGAGTTTTCAGTTCATTCTTCAAAAGTTGCACTTTTGCTCCAAGTTATGCTCAGAAACACTGTTTAGAGCGCTTACAGCGCCAGCAAACGCTGTTTTGAACGCCTTAATGCAAGACTTACTACTTGTTAGAAAATGGATGTGTAACATTACAAACATGATAAAACAGCTTGTTATCACATCCAAACACTGTTTTGGAACAAAATATGAGTTTTCAGTTCATTCTTCAAAAGTTGCACTTTTGCCACAAGTTATGCTCAGAAACACTGTTTAGAGCTCTTACAACGCCAGCAAACGCTGTTTTGAACGCCTTAATGCAAGCCTTACCTACTTGTTAGGAAATGCATGTGTAACATTACAAACATGATAAAACAGCTTGTTATCACATCCAAACACTGTTTTAGAACAAAATATGAGTTTTCAGTTCATTCTTCAAAAGTTGCACTTTTGCTCCAAGTTATGCTCAGAAACACTGTTTAGAGCGCTTACAGCGCCAGCAAACGCTGTTTTGAACGCCTTAATACAAGACTTACTACTTGTTTGGAAATGCATGTGTAACATTACAAACATGATAAAACAGCTTGTTATCACATCCAAACACTGTTTTAGAACAAAATATGAGTTTTCAGTTCATTCTTCAAAAGTTGCACTTTTGCTCCAAGTTATGCTCAGAAACACTGTTTAGAGCGCTTACAGCGCCAGCAAACGCTGTTTTGAACGCCTTAATGCAAGACTTACTACTTGTTAGAAAATGGATGTGTAACATTACAAACATGATAAAACAGCTTGTTATCACATCCAAACACTGTTTTCATTCAAAATATGAGTTTTCTTTTCATTCTTGAAAAGTTGCACTTTTGCCCCAAGTTATGCTCAGAAACACTGTTTAGAGCTCTTACAACGCCAGCAAACGCTGTTTTGAACGCCTTAATGCAAGCCTTACCTACTTGTTAGGAAATGCATGTGTAACATTACAAACATGATAAAACAGCTTGTTATCACATCCAAACACTGTTTTAGAACAAAATATGAGTTTTCAGTTCATTCTTCAAAAGTTGCACTTTTGCTCCAAGTTATGCTCAGAAACACTGTTTAGAGTGCTTACAGCGCCAGCAAACGCTGTTTTGAACGCCTTAATGCAAGACTTACTACTTGTTAGAAAATGGATGTGTAACATTACAAACATGATAAAACAGCTTGTTATCACATCCAAACACTGTTTTAGAACAAAATATGAGTTTTCTTTTCATTCTTCAAAAGTTGCACTTTTGCTCCAAGTTATGCTCAGAAACACTGTTTAGAGCTCTTACAACGCCAGCAAACGCTGTTTTGAACGCCTTAATGCAAGCCTTACCTACTTGTTAGGAAATGCATGTGTAACATTACAAACATGATAAAACAGCTTGTTATCACATCCAAACACTGTTTTAGAACAAAATATGAGTTTTCAGTTCATTCTTCAAAAGTTGCACTTTTGCTCCAAGTTATGCTCAGAAACACTGTTTAGAGCGCTTACAGCGCCAGCAAACGCTGTTTTGAACGCCTTAATGCAAGACTTACTACTGTTAGAAAATGGATGTGTAACATTACAAACATGATAAAACAGCTTGTTATCACATCCAAACACTGTTTTGGAACAAAATATGAGTTTTCAGTTCATTCTTCAAAAGTTGCACTTTTGCCACAAGTTATGCTCAGAAACACTGTTTAGAGCTCTTACAACGCCAGCAAACGCTGTTTTGAACGCCTTAATGCAAGCCTTACCTACTTGTTAGGAAATGCATGTGTAACATTACAAACATGATAAAACAGCTTGTTATCACATCCAAACACTGTTTTAGAACAAAATATGAGTTTTCAGTTCATTCTTCAAAAGTTGCACTTTTGCTCCAAGTTATGCTCAGAAACACTGTTTAGAGCGCTTACAGCGCCAGCAAACGCTGTTTTGAACGCCTTAATGCAAGACTTACTACTTGTTAGGAAATGCATGTGTAACATTACAAACATGATAAAACAGCTTGTTATCACATCCAAACACTGTTTTGGAACAAAATATGAGTTTTCAGTTCATTCTTCAAAAGTTGCACTTTTGCTCCAAGTTATGCTCAGAAACACTGTTTAGAGCGCTTACAGCGCCAGCAAACGCTGTTTTGAACGCCTTAATGCAAGACTTACTACTTGTTAGAAAATGGATGTGTAACATTACAAACATGATAAAACAGCTTGTTATCACATCCAAACACTGTTTTGGAACAAAATATGAGTTTTCAGTTCATTCTTCAAAAGTTGCACTTTTGCCACAAGTTATGCTCAGAAACACTGTTTAGAGCTCTTACAACGCCAGCAAACGCTGTTTTGAACGCCTTAATGCAAGCCTTACCTACTTGTTAGGAAATGCATGTGTAACATTACAAACATGATAAAACAGCTTGTTATCACATCCAAACACTGTTTTAGAACAAAATATGAGTTTTCAGTTCATTCTTCAAAAGTTGCACTTTTGCTCCAAGTTATGCTCAGAAACACTGTTTAGAGCGCTTACAGCGCCAGCAAACGCTGTTTTGAACGCCTTAATACAAGACTTACTACTTGTTTGGAAATGCATGTGTAACATTACAAACATGATAAAACAGCTTGTTATCACATCCAAACACTGTTTTAGAACAAAATATGAGTTTTCCAGTTCATTCTTCAAAAGTTGCACTTTTGCTCCAAGTTATGCTCAGAAACACTGTTTAGAGCGCTTACAGCGCCAGCAAACGCTGTTTTGAACGCCTTAATGCAAGACTTACTACTTGTTAGAAAATGGATGTGTAACATTACAAACATGATAAAACAGCTTGTTATCACATCCAAACACTGTTTTCATTCAAAATATGAGTTTTCTTTTCATTCTTGAAAAGTTGCACTTTTGCCCCAAGTTATGCTCAGAAACACTGTTTAGAGCTCTTACAACGCCAGCAAACGCTGTTTTGAACGCCTTAATGCAAGCCTTACCTACTTGTTAGGAAATGCATGTGTAACATTACAAACATGATAAAACAGCTTGTTATCACATCCAAACACTGTTTTAGAACAAAATATGAGTTTTCAGTTCATTCTTCAAAAGTTGCACTTTTGCTCCAAGTTATGCTCAGAAACACTGTTTAGAGTGCTTACAGCGCCAGCAAACGCTGTTTTGAACGCCTTAATGCAAGACTTACTACTTGTTAGAAAATGGATGTGTAACATTACAAACATGATAAAAACAGCTTGTTATCACATCCAAACACTGTTTTAGAACAAAATATGAGTTTTCTTTTCATTCTTCAAAAGTTGCACTTTTGCTCCAAGTTATGCTCAGAAACACTGTTTAGAGCGCTTACAGCGCCAGCAAACGCTGTTTGAACGCCTTAATACAAGACTTACTACTTGTTTGGAAATGCATGTGTAACATTACAAACATGATAAAACAGCTTGTTATCACATCCAAACACTGTTTTAGAACAAAATATGAGTTTTCAGTTCATTCTTCAAAAGTTGCACTTTTGCTCCAAGTTATGCTCAGAAACACTGTTTAGAGCGCTTACAGCGCCAGCAAACGCTGTTTTGAACGCCTTAATGCAAGTCTTACTACTTGTTAGAAAATGGATGTGTAACATTACAAACATGATAAAACAGCTTGTTATCACATCCAAACACTGTTTTCATTCAAAATATGAGTTTCTTTTCATTCTTGAAAAGTTGCACTTTTGCCCCAAGTTATGCTCAGAAACACTGTTTAGAGCTCTTACAACGCCAGCAAACGCTGTTTTGAACGCCTTAATGCAAGCCTTACCTACTTGTTAGGAAATGCATGTGTAACATTACAAACATGATAAAACAGCTTATCACATCCAAACACTGTTTTAGAACAAAATATGAGTTTTCAGTTCATTCTTCAAAAGTTGCACTTTTGCTCCAAGTTATGCTCAGAAACACTGTTTAGAGTGCTTACAGCGCCAGCAAACGCTGTTTTGAACGCCTTAATGCAAGACTTACTACTTGTTAGAAAATGGATGTGTAACATTACAAACATGATAAAACAGCTTGTTATCACATCCAAACACTGTTTTCATTCAAAATATGAGTTTTCTTTTCATTCTTGAAAAGTTGCACTTTTGCCCCAAGTTATGCTCAGAAACACTGTTTAGAGCTCTTACAACGCCAGCAAACGCTGTTTTGAACGCCTTAATGCAAGCCTTACCAACTTGTTAGGAAATGCATGTGTAACATTACAACATGATAAAACAGCTTGTTATCACATCCAAACACTGTTTTAGAACAAAATATGAGTTTTCAGTTCATTCTTCAAAAGTTGCACTTTTGCTCCAAGTTATGCTCAGAAACACTGTTTAGAGCGCTTACAGCGCCAGCAAACGCTGTTTTGAACGCCTTAATGCAAGACTTACTACTTGTTAGGAAATGCATGTGTAACATTACAAACATGATAAAACAGCTTGTTATCACATCCAAACACTGTTTTGGAACAAAATATGAGTTTTCAGTTCATTCTTCAAAAGTTGCACTTTTGCTCCAAGTTATGCTCAGAAACACTGTTTAGAGCGCTTACAGCGCCAGCAAACGCTGTTTTGAACGCCTTAATGCAAGACTTACTACTTGTCAGAAAATGGATGTGTAACATTACAAACATGATAAAACAGCTTGTTATCACATCCAAACACTGTTTTCATTCAAAATATGAGTTTTCTTTTCATTCTTGAAAAGTTGCACTTTTGCCCCAAGTTATGCTCAGAAACACTGTTTAGAGCTCTTACAACGCCAGCAAACGCTGTTTTGAACGCCTTAATGCAAGCCTTACCTACTTGTTAGGAAATGCATGTGTAACATTACAAACATGATAAAACAGCTTGTTATCACATCCAAACACTGTTTTAGAACAAAATATGAGTTTTCAGTTCATTCTTCAAAAGTTGCACTTTTGCTCCAAGTTATGCTCAGAAACACTGTTTAGAGCGCTTACAGCGCCAGCAAACGCTGTTTTGAACGCCTTAATACAAGACTTACTACTTGTTTGGAAATGCATGTGTAACATTACAAACATGATAAAACAGCTTGTTATCACATCCAAACACTGTTTTAGAACAAAATATGAGTTTTCAGTTCATTCTTCAAAAGTTGCACTTTTGCTCCAAGTTATGCTCAGAAACACTGTTTAGAGCGCTTACAGCGCCAGCAAACGCTGTTTTGAACGCCTTAATGCAAGACTTACTACTTGTTAGAAAATGGATGTGTAACATTACAAACATGATAAAACAGCTTGTTATCACATCCAAACACTGTTTTCATTCAAAATATGAGTTTTCTTTTCATTCTTCAAAAGTTGCACTTTTGCCACAAGTTATGCTCAGAAACACTGTTTAGAGCTCTTACAACGCCAGCAAACGCTGTTTTGAACGCCTTAATGCAAGCCTTACTACTTGTTAGGAAATGCATGTGTAACATTACAAACATGATAAAACAGCTTGTTATCACATCCAAACACTGTTTTGGAACAAAATATGAGTTTTCAGTTCATTCTTCAAAAGTTGCACTTTTGCCACAAGTTATGCTCAGAAACACTGTTTAGAGCTCTTACAACGCCAGCAAACGCTGTTTTGAACGCCTTAATGCAAGCCTTACCTACTTGTTTGGAAATGCATGTGTAACATTACAAACATGATAAAACAGCTTGTTATCACATCCAAACACTGTTTTGGAACAAAATATGAGTTTTCAGTTCATTCTTCAAAAGTTGCACTTTTGCTCCAAGTTATGCTCAGAAACACTGTTTAGAGCGCTTACAGCGCCAGCAAACGCTGTTTTGAACGCCTTAATGCAAGACTTACTACTTGTTAGAAAATGGATGTGTAACATTACAAACATGATAAAACAGCTTGTTATCACATCCAAACACTGTTTTGGAACAAAATATGAGTTTTCAGTTCATTCTTCAAAAGTTGCACTTTTGCCACAAGTTATGCTCAGAAACACTGTTTAGAGCTCTTACAACGCCAGCAAACGCTGTTTTGAACGCCTTAATGCAAGCCTTACCTACTTGTTAGGAAATGCATGTGTAACATTACAAACATGATAAAACAGCTTGTTATCACATCCAAACACTGTTTTAGAACAAAATATGAGTTTTCAGTTCATTCTTCAAAAGTTGCACTTTTGCTCCAAGTTATGCTCAGAAACACTGTTTAGAGCGCTTACAGCGCCAGCAAACGCTGTTTTGAACGCCTTAATACAAGACTTACTACTTGTTTGGAAATGCATGTGTAACATTACAAACATGATAAAACAGCTTGTTATCACATCCAAACACTGTTTTAGAACAAAATATGAGTTTTCAGTTCATTCTTCAAAAGTTGCACTTTTGCTCCAAGTTATGCTCAGAAACACTGTTTAGAGCGCTTACAGCGCCAGCAAACGCTGTTTTGAATGCCTTAATGCAAGACTTACTACTTGTTAGAAAATGGATGTGTAACATTACAAACATGATAAAACAGCTTGTTATCACATCCAAACACTGTTTTCATTCAAAATATGAGTTTTCTTTTCATTCTTGAAAAGTTGCACTTTTGCCCCAAGTTATGCTCAGAAACACTGTTTAGAGCTCTTACAACGCCAGCAAACGCTGTTTTGAACGCCTTAATGCAAGCCTTACCTACTTGTTAGGAAATGCATGTGTAACATTACAAACATGATAAAACAGCTTGTTATCACATCCAAACACTGTTTTAGAACAAAATATGAGTTTTCAGTTCATTCTTCAAAAGTTGCACTTTTGCTCCAAGTTATGCTCAGAAACACTGTTTAGAGTGCTTACAGCGCCAGCAAACGCTGTTTTGAACGCCTTAATGCAAGACTTACTACTTGTTAGAAAATGGATGTGTAACATTACAAACATGATAAAACAGCTTGTTATCACATCCAAACACTGTTTTAGAACAAAATATGAGTTTTCTTTTCATTCTTCAAAAGTTGCACTTTTGCTCCAAGTTATGCTCAGAAACACTGTTTAGAGCTCTTACAACGCCAGCAAACGCTGTTTTGAACGCCTTAATGCAAGCCTTACCTACTTGTTAGGAAATGCATGTGTAACATTACAAACATGATAAAACAGCTTGTTATCACATCCAAACACTGTTTTAGAACAAAATATGAGTTTTCAGTTCATTCTTCAAAAGTTGCACTTTTGCTCCAAGTTATGCTCAGAAACACTGTTTAGAGCGCTTACAGCGCCAGCAAACGCTGTTTTGAACGCCTTAATGCAAGACTTACTACTTGTTAGAAAATGGATGTGTAACATTACAAACATGATAAAACAGCTTGTTATCACATCCAAACACTGTTTTGGAACAAAATATGAGTTTTCAGTTCATTCTTCAAAAGTTGCACTTTTGCCACAAGTTATGCTCAGAAACACTGTTTAGAGCTCTTACAACGCCAGCAAACGCTGTTTTGAACGCCTTAATGCAAGCCTTACCTACTTGTTAGGAAATGCATGTGTAACATTACAAACATGATAAAACAGCTTGTTATCACATCCAAACACTGTTTTGGAACAAAATATGAGTTTTCAGTTCATTCTTCAAAAGTTGCACTTTTGCTCCAAGTTATGCTCAGAAACACTGTTTAGAGCGCTTACAGCGCCAGCAAACGCTGTTTTGAACGCCTTAATGCAAGACTTACTACTTGTTAGAAAATGGATGTGTAACATACAAACATGATAAAACAGCTTGTTATCACATCCAAACACTGTTTTGGAACAAAATATGAGTTTTCAGTTCATTCTTCAAAAGTTGCACTTTTGCCACAAGTTATGCTCAGAAACACTGTTTAGAGCTCTTACAACGCCAGCAAACGCTGTTTTGAACGCCTTAATGCAAGCCTTACCTACTTGTTAGGAAATGCATGTGTAACATTACAAACATGATAAAACAGCTTGTTATCACATCCAAACACTGTTTTAGAACAAAATATGAGTTTTCAGTTCATTCTTCAAAAGTTGCACTTTTGCTCCAAGTTATGCTCAGAAACACTGTTTAGAGCGCTTACAGCGCCAGCAAACGCTGTTTTGAACGCCTTAATACAAGACTTACTACTTGTTTGGAAATGCATGTGTAACATTACAAACATGATAAAACAGCTTGTTATCACATCCAAACACTGTTTTAGAACAAAATATGAGTTTTCAGTTCATTCTTCAAAAGTTGCACTTTTGCTCCAAGTTATGCTCAGAAACACTGTTTAGAGCGCTTACAGCGCCAGCAAACGCTGTTTTGAACGCCTTAATGCAAGACTTACTACTTGTTAGAAAATGGATGTGTAACATTACAAACATGATAAAACAGCTTGTTATCACATCCAAACACTGTTTTCATTCAAAATATGAGTTTTCTTTTCATTCTTCAAAAGTTGCACTTTTGCCACAAGTTATGCTCAGAAACACTGTTTAGAGCTCTTACAACGCCAGCAAACGCTGTTTTGAACGCCTTAATGCAAGCCTTACTACTTGTTAGGAAATGCATGTGTAACATTACAAACATGATAAAACAGCTTGTTATCACATCCAAACACTGTTTTGGAACAAAATATGAGTTTTCAGTTCATTCTTCAAAAGTTGCACTTTTGCCACAAGTTATGCTCAGAAACACTGTTTAGAGCTCTTACAACGCCAGCAAACGCTGTTTTGAACGCCTTAATGCAAGCCTTACCTACTTGTTTGGAAATGCATGTGTAACATTACAAACATGATAAAACAGCTTGTTATCACATCCAAACACTGTTTTAGAACAAAATATGAGTTTTCAGTTCATTCTTCAAAAGTTGCACTTTTGCTCCAAGTTATGCTCAGAAACACTGTTTAGAGCGCTTACAGCGCCAGCAAACGCTGTTTTGAACGCCTTAATGCAAGTCTTACTACTTGTTAGAAAATGGATGTGTAACATTACAAACATGATAAAACAGCTTGTTATCACATCCAAACACTGTTTTCATTCAAAATATGAGTTTTCTTTTCATTCTTGAAAAGTTGCACTTTTGCCCCAAGTTATGCTCAGAAACACTGTTTAGAGCTCTTACAACGCCAGCAAACGCTGTTTTGAACGCCTTAATGCAAGCCTTACCTACTTGTTAGGAAATGCATGTGTAACATTACAAACATGATAAAACAGCTTGTTATCACATCCAAACACTGTTTTAGAACAAAATATGAGTTTTCAGTTCATTCTTCAAAAGTTGCACTTTTGCTCCAAGTTATGCTCAGAAACACTGTTTAGAGTGCTTACAGCGCCAGCAAACGCTGTTTTGAACGCCTTAATGCAAGACTTACTACTTGTTAGAAAATGGATGTGTAACATTACAAACATGATAAAACAGCTTGTTATCACATCCAAACACTGTTTTCATTCAAAATATGAGTTTTCTTTTCATTCTTGAAAAGTTGCACTTTTGCCCCAAGTTATGCTCAGAAACACTGTTTAGAGCTCTTACAACGCCAGCAAACGCTGTTTTGAACGCCTTAATGCAAGACTTACTACTTGTTAGAAAATGGATGTGTAACATTACAAACATGATAAAACAGCTTGTTATCACATCCAAACACTGTTTTAGAACAAAATATGAGTTTTCTTTTCATTCTTCAAAAGTTGCACTTTTGCTCCAAGTTATGCTCAGAAACACTGTTTAGAGCTCTTACAACGCCAGCAAACGCTGTTTTGAACGCCTTAATGCAAGCCTTACCTACTTGTTAGGAAATGCATGTGTAACATTACAAACATGATAAAACAGCTTGTTATCACATCCAAACACTGTTTTAGAACAAAATATGAGTTTTCAGTTCATTCTTCAAAAGTTGCACTTTTGCTCCAAGTTATGCTCAGAAACACTGTTTAGAGCGCTTACAGCGCCAGCAAACGCTGTTTTGAACGCCTTAATGCAAGACTTACTACTTGTTAGGAAATGCATGTGTAACATTACAAACATGATAAAACAGCTTGTTATCACATCCAAACACTGTTTTGGAACAAAATATGAGTTTTCAGTTCATTCTTCAAAAGTTGCACTTTTGCTCCAAGTTATGCTCAGAAACACTGTTTAGAGCGCTTACAGCGCCAGCAAACGCTGTTTTGAACGCCTTAATACAAGACTTACTACTTGTTTGGAAATGCATGTGTAACATTACAAACATGATAAAACAGCTTGTTATCACATCCAAACACTGTTTTAGAACAAAATATGAGTTTTCAGTTCATTCTTCAAAAGTTGCACTTTTGCTCCAAGTTATGCTCAGAAACACTGTTTAGAGCGCTTACAGCGCCAGCAAACGCTGTTTTGAACGCCTTAATGCAAGTCTTACTACTTGTTAGAAAATGGATGTGTAACATTACAAACATGATAAAACAGCTTGTTATCACATCCAAACACTGTTTTCATTCAAAATATGAGTTTTCTTTTCATTCTTGAAAAGTTGCACTTTTGCCCCAAGTTATGCTCAGAAACACTGTTTAGAGCTCTTACAACGCCAGCAAACGCTGTTTTGAACGCCTTAATGCAAGCCTTACCTACTTGTTAGGAAATGCATGTGTAACATTACAAACATGATAAAACAGCTTATCACATCCAAACACTGTTTTAGAACAAAATATGAGTTTTCAGTTCATTCTTCAAAAGTTGCACTTTTGCTCCAAGTTATGCTCAGAAACACTGTTTAGAGTGCTTACAGCGCCAGCAAACGCTGTTTTGAACGCCTTAATGCAAGACTTACTACTTGTTAGAAAATGGATGTGTAACATTACAAACATGATAAAACAGCTTGTTATCACATCCAAACACTGTTTTCATTCAAAATATGAGTTTTCTTTTCATTCTTGAAAAGTTGCACTTTTGCCCCAAGTTATGCTCAGAAACACTGTTTAGAGCTCTTACAACGCCAGCAAACGCTGTTTTGAACGCCTTAATGCAAGACTTACTACTTGTTAGAAAATGGATGTGTAACATTACAAACATGATAAAACAGCTTGTTATCACATCCAAACACTGTTTTAGAACAAAATATGAGTTTTCTTTTCATTCTTCAAAAGTTGCACTTTTGCTCCAAGTTATGCTCAGAAACACTGTTTAGAGCTCTTACAACGCCAGCAAACGCTGTTTTGAACGCCTTAATGCAAGCCTTACCTACTTGTTAGGAAATGCATGTGTAACATTACAAACATGATAAAACAGCTTGTTATCACATCCAAACACTGTTTTAGAACAAAATATGAGTTTTCAGTTCATTCTTCAAAAGTTGCACTTTTGCTCCAAGTTATGCTCAGAAACACTGTTCAGAAACACTGTTTAGAGCGCTTACAGCGCCAGCAAACGCTGTTTTGAACGCCTTAATGCAAGACTTACTACTTGTTAGGAAATGCATGTGTAACATTACAAACATGATAAAACAGCTTGTTATCACATCCAAACACTGTTTTGGAACAAAATATGAGTTTTCAGTTCATTCTTCAAAAGTTGCACTTTTGCTCCAAGTTATGCTCAGAAACACTGTTTAGAGCGCTTACAGCGCCAGCAAACGCTGTTTTGAACGCCTTAATACAAGACTTACTACTTGTTTGGAAATGCATGTGTAACATTACAAACATGATAAAACAGCTTGTTATCACATCCAAACACTGTTTTAGAACAAAATATGAGTTTTCAGTTCATTCTTCAAAAGTTGCACTTTTGCTCCAAGTTATGCTCAGAAACACTGTTTAGAGCGCTTACAGCGCCAGCAAACGCTGTTTTGAACGCCTTAAATGCAAGTCTTACTACTTGTTAGAAAATGGATGTGTAACATAACAAACATGATAAAACAGCTTGTTATCACATCCAAACACTGTTTTCATTCAAATATGAGTTTTCTTTTCATTCTTGAAAAAGTTGCACTTTTGCCCCAAGTTATGCTCAGAAACACTGTTTAGAGCTCTTACAACGCCAGCAAACGCTGTTTTGAACGCCTTAATGCAAGCCTTACCTACTTGTTAGGAAATGCATGTGTAACATTACAAACATGATAAAACAGCTTATCACATCCAAACACTGTTTTAGAACAAAATATGAGTTTTCAGTTCATTCTTCAAAAGTTGCACTTTTGGCTCCAAGTTTATGCTCAGAAACACTGTTTAGAGCGCTTACAGCGCCAGCAAACGCTGTTTTGAACGCCTTAATGCAAGACTTACTACTTGTTAGAAAATGGATGTGTAACATTACAAACATGATAAAACAGCTTGTTATCACATCCAAACACTGTTTTCATTCAAAATATGAGTTTTCTTTTCATTCTTGAAAAGTTGCACTTTTGCCCCAAGTTATGCTCAGAAACACTGTTTAGAGCTCTTACAACGCCAGCAAACGCTGTTTAGAACGCCTTAATGCAAGCCTTACCTACTTGTTAGGAAATGCATGTGTAACATTACAAACATGATAAAACAGCTTGTTATCACATCCAAACACTGTTTTAGAACAAAATATGAGTTTTCAGTTCATTCTTCAAAAGTTGCACTTTTGCTCCAAGTTTATGCTCAGAAACACTGTTTAGAGTGCTTACAGCGCCAGCAAACGCTGTTTTGAACGCCTTAATGCAAGACTTACTACTTGTTAGAAAATGGATGTGTAACATTACAAACATGATAAAACAGCTTGTTATCACATCCAAACACTGTTTTAGAACAAAATATGAGTTTTCTTTTCATTCTTCAAAAGTTGCACTTTTGCTCCAAGTTATGCTCAGAAACACTGTTTAGAGCTCTTACAACGCCAGCAAACGCTGTTTTGAACGCCTTAATGCAAGCCTTACCTACTTGTTAGGAAATGCATGTGTAACATTACAAACATGATAAAACAGCTTGTTATCACATCCAAACACTGTTTTAGAACAAAATATGAGTTTTCAGTTCATTCTTCAAAAGTTGCACTTTTGCTCCAAGTTATGCTCAGAAACACTGTTTAGAGCGCTTACAGCGCCAGCAAACGCTGTTTTGAAACGCCTTAATGCAAGACTTACTACTTGTTAGAAAATGGATGTGTAACATTACAAACATGATAAAACAGCTTGTTATCACATCCAAACACTGTTTTGGAACAAAATATGAGTTTTCAGTTCATTCTTCAAAAGTTGCACTTTTGCCACAAGGTTATAGCTCCAGAAACACTGTTTAGAGCTCTTACAACGCCAGCAAACGCTGTTTTGAACGCCTTAATGCAAGCCTTACCTACTTGTTAGGAAATGCATGTGTAACATTACAAACATGATAAAACAGCTTTGTTATCACATCCAAACACTGTTTTAGAACAAAATATGAGTTTTCAGTTCATTCTTCAAAAGTTGCACTTTTGCTCCAAGTTATGCTCAGAAACACTGTTTAGAGCGCTTACAGCGCCAGCAAACGCTGTTTTGAACGCCTTAATGCAAGACTTACTACTTGTTAGGAAATGCATGTGTAACATTACAAACATGATAAAACAGCTTGTTATCACATCCAAACACTGTTTTGGAACAAAATATGAGTTTTCAGTTCATTCTTCAAAAGTTGCACTTTTGCTCCAAGTTATGCTCAGAAACACTGTTTAGAGCGCTTACAGCGCCAGCAAACGCTGTTTTGAACGCCTTAATGCAAGACTTACTACTTGTTAGTAAATGGATGTGTAACATTACAAACATGATAAAACAGCTTGTTATCACATCCAAACACTGTTTTGGAACAAAATATGAGTTTTCAGTTCATTCTTCAAAAGTTGCACTTTTGCACAAGTTATGCTCAGAAAACACTGTTTAGAGCTCTTACAACGCCAGCAAACGCTGTTTTGAACGCCCTTAATGCAAGCCTTACCTACTTGTTAGGAAATGCATGTGTAACATTACAAACATGATAAAACAGCTTGTTATCACATCCAAACACTGTTTTAGAACAAAATATGAGTTTTCAGTGTCATTCTTCAAAAGTTTGCACTTTTGCTCCAAGTTATGCTCAGAAACACTGTTTAGAGCGCTTACAGCGCCAGCAAACGCTGTTTGTGGAACGCCTTAATACAAGACTTACTACTTGTTTGGAAATGCATGTGTAACATTACAAACATGATAAAACAGC
>NW_027507393.1:0-42604 GCF_052324685.1 Brachyhypopomus gauderio
TGACGTCCGGTGGAGCTGCGTCACCAGGCTTTTGTGACATAGCAGAGGGTGGACGGCATCGTTGCTCTCCGGGACAAACTGCCAGAGAGCGACAAAGGCGGGGCTTTCTGCCCGCCATGTCACAGACACCGACTGGTGAAGGGACGGTTCAAAAGCAGCCATTCGTAGACCTCTGTTGTCGCTGGGGACACAGAGTCTGAAGCGGTAGGCAAACCTTCAGTAATCCAGTAGCTTCAGGATTTTCTAGGTTGGCTTGTACAGTGACAATAGTTCTCTAGCCCATGATACACTGGATGTTGTTTTGCCATTCTGGAGTATGGCAAGGATTAAAACACTAGACCAAATGCAGTCAATCACTTCATGATCCTCCATGAGAAATACAGGAAAATAGTCAAAAACAAGAGAAGAGACAACACAACAGAGGAAGAGAAAGGAACTGCAATGAGTGATTGACTGCATTTGGTCTAGTAAGTGTTTTAATCCTTGCCATACTCCAGAATGGCGATACACCTGGCGATTAGTAGGAAGTTGACAGCCACTGATGCTGGAGCTGGGCTGCCCAATGAGATACACATGACTGGAACACCTTGTGGCAGGAGATTTCTCCACCTTTCTTCTCTTCTCTGTTGGTTCGTCCTGTTCACTTGTATCGCTGACCACTTTCCCGCTGTGCAGATGTCTTACAGATGCCACGATCTCAGCAGTTCACAATCTTAAATTAAGATATAAAGCTTAGTTGGTTCAAACCTATTTCTCAATGTAATGTGTGATCATTGTGATATATGTACAATAGAGTAACATTTTTGAGATAGTCATGTACAGTGTTGCGATAACGGCGTCATTTTGTCAGTAACGGGATAATATAATTAATTACTTTTCCTGTCGTTACAATGCCGTTGACGTTACTGGTCATTAAAAGCGGTGCGTTACTATATATTGATATACTAACAGTAATGCGAGCGGACCACTGCCCAGGCTAGTGAGGAGTAACAGATCTCGATAGGTCACAGTCCTCGGTGTAGCACCTGTTTAACTTAACAAGGCTAAGGCAGCGTTATGGTAGCCAATCCGAGCCAGTGTTTTTACACGCGCGCCAAAGCACACCAGTGACACGACAAAAACGGAGAAGAGACAGAAATAGCGAGTCAGAAGCAAGCCGAAGAAAAATTATCATTTTCAAGGTGGCGATATAAACATTATTTAAGAAAATACTTGAAGTTCCTGAATGTCTACCAGACTGGGTATTTGATTTATTTAAGAATAGAGGTTTTATTGTTAAGTTTACTTCTGTTCTGAACAATCCAGTTGTTTCAGGTTGAGAGAATTTAATTTAATTTGATAGATGTCAATGTAAATATGTAAATAGATGTAGTTTGGCCTTTGAATAATCTGTTACATATTTACCACATTATATATCTTTCTTCTCCGAGGTTCACTTGGGGAGTAAACACTGCACTTGGAGCCTACAATTCCAGTATCATCGCTCCGACATGGAATGAAAACCTGGCGTTCATCATAAGACATTTACATTGACAATATCAGCACCCAGAACTTTCATTCTAGTTACCTTATACTTAGCCTGATTGTGTGATTTATTTGTAACTTGTGTATTAGTCTGTATAATTTGTTTTTTGTGTAATTTGTGTGTTAACGGGCCGCCCAATGGAGGATGGGTTCCCTTTTGAGTCTTGGTCCTCCCAAGGTTTCTTCCTATTCCCCACCATCTAGGGAGTTCTTCCTTGCCACTGTCGCCTTTGGCTTGCTCATAAGGGATTTGGACCCATAGTATTGTTAACTTTGTAAATACTGTAAAGCGCTTTGTGACAACATATGTTGTGAAAAGCGCTATACAAATATATTTGATATTTGATTTAAATGGCACTTTATATAGTGTAACTGTTTACTTTTGCTTTTTATTATTATTATTATTTACAAAGATTTGGGATTTTAAAGGATTTTATCCTGCACTGGTCTGTGCAATAAATACTCATTTCAACTGACTGTGAAAACTGCTTTTTCAAAAAATCCTTATTCATTGGCATATAACTTTTTTTTTACTGTAATGCAAATAGTTACTTTCCCCTGGTAACGAGTTACTTGTATTATAGAGTAATTCAGTTACTAACTCAGTTACGTTTTTGAACAAGTAGTGAGTAACTATAACTAATTACTTTTTTAAAGTAACGTTCCCAACACTGGTCATGTATCATACGATGTCATCCTTTCCAAGCATCAAAAGTATGTATGTTTTTGCATTAAATAGAGTTGAAATGTACATAGTGTCTATGTGTTTTATACCAGATAAATGAAAATGTTATTACCTATCGTTTGGTACCAATTTCAAAGCCATAGCATCAATCTCTGGGAATGTAGTTTTAACACTAGGAGTCCCAGCATTTTCATTCCACACTTTTTCCACCTGGTCTCCACCAGGGGCAGTTCTGGGGATATTTGCATTCCATTAGGCCACCCTTTGTTATGTACATGCAGCCACTTATAGGTAGACGGGTGAGGGGGGGGTGATGGTGTGAACCATCAGTTCATTGTTCTGCTGGATGTGTTTAAAATTTAAAAAACGCTATTGGCTGCTAGAACGCGCTAAATGACGTCATCTCCGCACATACAGGTATGTTTGTGTTTTTGAACCTAAGGTTGTGGGGGAGGGTGAAAAAGAAAAGCGTTTGAGTGTGTCTTTGAGCTGATTAATTATTTCTTTTTTTTCCATATAGTACTGTACTGCCACCTAGTGGTTCATGCTCGTATCTCGAGCGTGCACTCGGGTGTCGAACAGAAATTTTGCTCGTCTCGGTGCTCGTATCTTGGATCGCTCGTATATAGAGCAGCTCGTATCTCGAGGTACCACTGTAATAATAATCTTTATTTGTATAGCACCTTTCATACATACATGCAACTCAAAGTGCTAAAAACTACTGAAAATAAGGTAAAAAAAAAATTACTTGTCTCCCCCCCCTCATTTCTAACCACATTTTAGGCTGTTATAGTTGATGATTGTGTAAGGCACCTCTTCCTGTACTATTTACTGTATTTTAGACATTGAGGGCTTTTGAGGGGACGGTGTGGATGAACACTGACCAGTGGCTGACCATGAACACTGAACACTGACCCCTCTTTTCTCGCCTCCTCTTTTCGCTGTATGGCCCACCTAACCCCAATAATTTTTATTACTATTGTACTGTATTTTACAGAATTGTTTTCTTTTGATTCTTACATAAAAATAAAAGTTGTCCTCCAAAGATTAGTGTTAATGAAAAAGTAGTTTTTTGAACAGGTCTAGTGAGCCAAACGCCCCACCTGCCCTGTAGTAAATAGTTGTACATAATAAAAAAAATGTAAATATCAAATCAAATCCAATGAAATATATTTTGGTTTTCCACAACACATGTTGTCACAAAGCAGCTTTACAGGATTTACAAGTTTTAAATATGTTGTTATATGTTTATTATGTGTGTATAGTTGTACTTGTAGTGAAGGAGCACTGTTTGATAATAATAAAAAATGATCAAATCCTCTTGGGGCGGACATTTAATCCTTTATAAGGTAAAGATACATTGATAATTCAATTGAATAAAAAATATAGTATTAGTTTATATTAATAATCAAATGAAGGAAATGATAATATATGAAAGATTTGACTTGACTCTCAGCCGACAATTAGCTGGATGCTAACGTTATATAGGAAATCCCATAGGAATGCTATCGTAAATTAGCATTATCATGGCGGTGCTAATTGGCTTTCTAAAACAGCAAAGAGCGAGCAGGCTGTTTGTCTAATGTAAAGCATTAGTAGTAATGAAGAAAAGGTTTTCCTGTAGCGTTGGCTTGGTTCGGGCCAGTCCCCCCTCAACCGATGCATACCGGCTATTAGCCAGGATCAGGAGGTCACAGTGGGGTTTGAACCCTGCACTGAGTGGCCTGTCGCCCAACACCTTATCCACTGACCTACAGGACAACCAATTGTGCTTAAAACAAAAAATACATTTGAAGACATCAAATCCTCTTGGAGTGGACATTTAATCCTTTATAAGGTAAAGATACATTGATAATTCAATTTAATAAAAAATATACTATTCGTTTCATTAATAATCAAATGAAGGAAATGATAATATATCAAACATTTGACTTCACTCTCGGCCGACAATTAGCTCCATGCTAATGTTATATTGGAAATCCCATACCAATGCTACCGCAAATTAGCATTATCATGGCGGTGCTAATTGGCTTTCTAAAACACCAAGTACAACATCTATCAATAAGGTCGCTTTTTTATTTATACCATTAGTTTCATTAATAATCAAATGAAAGAAATTATAATATATCAAAGATTTGACTTCACTCTCGGCCGACAATTAGCTCCATGCTAATGTTATATTGGAAATCCCATACCAATGCTACCGCAAATTAGCATTATCATGGCGGTGCTAATTGGCTTCACCAAGTACTCTCTCTGTCTCTCTCTGTCTCTCTCTCTCTCTATCTATCTATCTATCTATCTATCTATCTATCTATCTATCTATTTATCTATCTATCTATCTATCTATCTATCTATCTATCTATCTATCTATCTATCTATCTATCTATCTATCTATCTGCTAAATAATTGGGGAAAAAATTGTTTGAATCTATTCTAGACAGAAAATACCCAATAAAGCCAATGAGGGTATCAAACAAATACATGTGCTATATATTTACAGAGGATATTAGTAGCGGTAGTATTAGACTTTCTGGGTGCACCACAGAGCTGCTGCCTCATTCTTGCTCTGTTAATTAACATAATAAAGGGTGATGTTTGGTCCTGCTGATTGCTGGCAAGACAGAGGGGAAGGAGGGGTGATGTCCTGACGATTAGGATACAGAAATATCTGTATTTCTCTTTC
The DNA here is from genome assembly GCF_052324685.1 of Brachyhypopomus gauderio. Classification (NCBI taxonomy): domain Eukaryota; kingdom Metazoa; phylum Chordata; class Actinopteri; order Gymnotiformes; family Hypopomidae; genus Brachyhypopomus; species Brachyhypopomus gauderio. Next base: position 4,896 of record NW_027507393.1, read on the forward strand.
TTTAATTCCCAGGAGAGTCTGGGACCCGACGGCGTTCAAGGCCATCATCGCGTGGTCGACGTGGCTGACGGTCCGGTGGAGCTGCGTCACCAGGCTTTTGTGACATAGCAGAGGGTGGACGGCATCGTTGCTCTCCGGGACAAACTGCCAGAGAGCGACAAAGGCGGGGCTTTCTGCCCGCCATGTCACAGACACCGACTGGTGAAGGGACGGTTCAAAAGCAGCCATTCGTAGACCTCTGTTGTCGCTGGGACACAGAGTCTGAAGCGGTAGGCAAACCTTCAGTAATCCAGTAGCTTCAGGATTTTCTAGGTTGGCTTGTACAGTGACAATAGTTCTCTAGCCCATGATACACTGGATGTTGTTTTGCCATTCTGGAGTATGGCAAGGATTAAAACACTAGACCAAATGCAGTCAATCACTTCATGATCCTCCATGAGAAATACAGGAAAATAGTCAAAAACAAGAGAAGAGACAACACAACAGAGGAAGAGAAAGGAACTGCAATGAGTGATTGACTGCATTTGGTCTAGTAAGTGTTTTAATCCTTGCCATACTCCAGAATGGCGATACACCTGGCGATTAGTAGGAAGTTGACAGCCACTGATGCTGGAGCTGGGCTGCCCAATGAGATACACATGACTGGAACACCTTGTGGCAGGAGATTTCTCCACCTTTCTTCTCTTCTCTGTTGGTTCGTCCTGTTCACTTGTATCGCTGACCACTTTCCCGCTGTGCAGATGTCTTACAGATGCCACGATCTCAGCAGTTCACAATCTTAAATTAAGATATAAAGCTTAGTTGGTTCAAACCTATTTCTCAATGTAATGTGTGATCATTGTGATATATGTACAATAGAGTAACATTTTTGAGATAGTCATGTACAGTGTTGCGATAACGGCGTCATTTTGTCAGTAACGGGATAATATAATTAATTACTTTTCCTGTCGTTACAATGCCGTTGACGTTACTGGTCATTAAAAGCGGTGCGTTACTATATATTGATATACTAACAGTAATGCGAGCGGACCACTGCCCAGGCTAGTGAGGAGTAACAGATCTCGATAGGTCACAGTCCTCGGTGTAGCACCTGTTTAACTTAACAAGGCTAAGGCAGCGTTATGGTAGCCAATCCGAGCCAGTGTTTTTACACGCGCGCCAAAGCACACCAGTGACACGACAAAAACGGAGAAGAGACAGAAATAGCGAGTCAGAAGCAAGCCGAAGAAAAATTATCATTTTCAAGGTGGCGATATAAACATTATTTAAGAAAATACTTGAAGTTCCTGAATGTCTACCAGACTGGGTATTTGATTTATTTAAGAATAGAGGTTTTATTGTTAAGTTTACTTCTGTTCTGAACAATCCAGTTGTTTCAGGTTGAGAGAATTTAATTTAATTTGATAGATGTCAATGTAAATATGTAAATAGATGTAGTTTGGCCTTTGAATAATCTGTTACATATTTACCACATTATATATCTTTCTTCTCCGAGGTTCACTTGGGGAGTAACACTGCACTTGGAGCCTACAATTCCAGTATCATCGCTCCGACATGGAATGAAAACCTGGCGTTCATCATAAGACATTTACATTGACAATATCAGCACCCAGAACTTTCATTCTAGTTACCTTATACTTAGCCTGATTGTGTGATTTATTTGTAACTTGTGTATTAGTCTGTATAATTTGTTTTTGTGTAATTTGTGTGTTAACGGGCCGCCCAATGGAGGATGGGTTCCCTTTTGAGTCTTGGTCCTCCCAAGGTTTCTTCCTATTCCCCACCATCTAGGGAGTTCTTCCTTGCCACTGTCGCCTTTGGCTTGCTCATAAGGGATTTGGACCCATAGTATTGTTAACTTTGTAAATACTGTAAAGCGCTTTGTGACAACATATGTTGTGAAAAGCGCTATACAAATATATTTGATATTTGATTTAAATGCACTTTATATAGTGTAACTGTTTACTTTTGCTTTTTATTATTATTATTATTTACAAAGATTTGGGATTTTAAAGGATTTTATCCTGCACTGGTCTGTGCAATAAATACTCATTTCAACTGACTGTGAAAACTGCTTTTTCAAAAAATCCTTATTCATTGGCATATAACTTTTTTTTTACTGTAATGCAAATAGTTACTTTCCCTGGTAACGAGTTACTTGTATTATAGAGTAATTCAGTTACTAACTCAGTTACGTTTTTGAACAAGTAGTGAGTAACTATAACTAATTACTTTTTTAAAGTAACGTTCCCAACACTGGTCATGTATCATACGATGTCATCCTTTCCAAGCATCAAAAGTATGTATGTTTTTGCATTAAATAGAGTTGAAATGTACATAGTGTCTATGTGTTTTATACCAGATAAATGAAAATGTTATTACCTATCGTTTGGTACCAATTTCAAAGCCATAGCATCAATCTCTGGGAATGTAGTTTTAACACTAGGAGTCCCAGCATTTTCATTCCACACTTTTTCCACCTGGTCTCCACCAGGGGGCAGTTCTGGGGATATTTGCATTCCATTAGGCCACCCTTTGTTATGTACATGCAGCCACTTATAGGTAGACGGGTGAGGGGGGGGTGATGGTGTGAACCATCAGTTCATTGTTCTGCTGGATGTGTTTAAAATTTAAAAAACGCTATTGGCTGCTAGAACGCGCTAAATGACGTCATCTCCGCACATACAGGTATGTTTGTGTTTTTGAACCTAAGGTTGTGGGGGAGGGTGAAAAAGAAAAGCGTTTGAGTGTGTCTTTGAGCTGATTAATTATTTCTTTTTTTCCATATAGTACTGTACTGCCACCTAGTGGTTCATGCTCGTATCTCGAGCGTGCACTCGGGTGTCGAACAGAAATTTTGCTCGTCTCGGTGCTCGTATCTTGGATCGCTCGTATATAGAGCAGCTCGTATCTCGAGGTACCACTGTAATAATAATCTTTATTTGTATAGCACCTTTCATACATACATGCAACTCAAAGTGCTAAAAACTACTGAAAATAAGGTAAAAAAAAAATTACTTGTCTCCCCCCCTCATTTCTAACCACATTTTAGGCTGTTATAGTTGATGATTGTGTAAGGCACCTCTTCCTGTACTATTTACTGTATTTTAGACATTGAGGGCTTTTGAGGGGACGGTGTGGATGAACACTGACCAGTGGCTGACCATGAACACTGAACACTGACCCTCTTTTCTCGCCTCCTCTTTTCGCTGTATGGCCCACCTAACCCCAATAATTTTTATTACTATTGTACTGTATTTTACAGAATTGTTTTCTTTTGATTCTTACATAAAAATAAAAGTTGTCCTCCAAAGATTAGTGTTAATGAAAAAGTAGTTTTTTGAACAGGTCTAGTGAGCCAAACGCCCCACCTGCCCTGTAGTAAATAGTTGTACATAATAAAAAAAATGTAAATATCAAATCAAATCCAATGAAATATATTTTGGTTTTCCACAACACATGTTGTCACAAAGCAGCTTTACAGGATTTACAAGTTTTAAATATGTTGTTATATGTTTATTATGTGTGTATAGTTGTACTTGTAGTGAAGGAGCACTGTTTGATAATAATAAAAAATGATCAAATCCTCTTGGGGCGGACATTTAATCCTTTATAAGGTAAAGATACATTGATAATTCAATTGAATAAAAAATATAGTATTAGTTTATATTAATAATCAAATGAAGGAAATGATAATATATGAAAGATTTGACTTGACTCTCAGCCGACAATTAGCTGGATGCTAACGTTATATAGGAAATCCCATAGGAATGCTATCGGAAATTAGCATTATCATGGCGGTGCTAATTGGCTTTCTAAAACAGCAAAGAGCGAGCAGGCTGTTTGTCTAATGTAAAGCATTAGTAGTAATGAAGAAAAGGTTTTCCTGTAGCGTTGGCTTGGTTCGGGCCAGTCCCCCCTCAACCGATGCATACCGGCTATTAGCCAGGATCAGGAGGTCACAGTGGGGTTTGAACCCTGCACTGAGTGGCCTGTCGCCCAACACCTTATCCACTGACCTACAGGACAACCAATTGTGCTTAAAACAAAAAATACATTTGAAGACATCAAATCCTCTTGGAGTGGACATTTAATCCTTTATAAGGTAAAGATACATTGATAATTCAATTTAATAAAAAATATACTATTCGTTTCATTAATAATCAAATGAAGGAAATGATAATATATCAAACATTTGACTTCACTCTCGGCCGACAATTAGCTCCATGCTAATGTTATATTGGAAATCCCATACCAATGCTACCGCAAATTAGCATTATCATGGCGGTGCTAATTGGCTTTCTAAAACACCAAGTACAACATCTATCAATAAGGTCGCTTTTTTATTTATACCATTAGTTTCATTAATAATCAAATGAAAGAAATTATAATATATCAAAGATTTGACTTCACTCTCGGCCGACAATTAGCTCCATGCTAATGTTATATTGGAAATCCCATACCAATGCTACCGCAAATTAGCATTATCATGGCGGTGCTAATTGGCTTTCTAAAACACCAAGTACAACATCTATCAATAAGGTCGCTTTTTTATTTATACCATTAGTTTCATTAATAATCAAATGAAAGAAATTATAATATATCAAAGATTTGACTTCACTCTCGGCCGACAATTAGCTCCATGCTAATGTTATATTGGAAATCCCATACCAATGCTACCGCAAATTAGCATTATCATGGCGGTGCTAATTGGCTTCACCAAGTACTCTCTCTGTCTCTCTCTGTCTCTCTCTCTCTCTATCTATCTATCTATCTATCTATCTATCTATCTATCTATCTATCTATTTATCTATCTATCTATCTATCTATCTATCTATCTATCTATCTATCTATCTATCTATTTATCTATCTATCTATCTATCTATCTATCTATCTATCTATCTATCTATCTATCTGCTAAATAATTGGGGAAAAAATTGTTTGAATCTATTCTAGACAGAAAATACCCAATAAAGCCAATGAGGGTATCAAACAAATACATGTGCTATATATTTACAGAGGATATTAGTAGCGGTAGTATTAGACTTTCTGGGTGCACCACAGAGCTGCTGCCTCATTCTTGCTCTGTTAATTAACATAATAAAGGGTGATGTTTGGTCCTGCTGATTGCTGGCAAGACAGATGGGAAGGAGGGGTGATGTCCTGACGATTAGGATACAGAAATATCTGTATTTCTCTTTCTTTAATTCCCAGGAGAGTCTGGGACCCGACGGCGTTCAAGGCCATCATCGCGTGGTCGACGTGGCTGACGGTCCGGTGGAGCTGCGTCACCAGGCTTTTGTGACATAGCAGAGGGTGGACGGCATCGTTGCTCTCCGGGACAAACTGCCAGAGAGCGACAAAGGCGGGGCTTTCTGCCCGCCATGTCACAGACACCGACTGGTGAAGGGACGGTTCAAAAGCAGCCATTCGTAGACCTCTGTTGTCGCTGGGACACAGAGTCTGAAGCGGTAGGCAAACCTTCAGTAATCCAGTAGCTTCAGGATTTTCTAGGTTGGCTTGTACAGTGACAATAGTTCTCTAGCCCATGATACACTGGATGTTGTTTTGCCATTCTGGAGTATGGCAAGGATTAAAACACTAGACCAAATGCAGTCAATCACTTCATGATCCTCCATGAGAAATACAGGAAAATAGTCAAAAACAAGAGAAGAGACAACACAACAGAGGAAGAGAAAGGAACTGCAATGAGTGATTGACTGCATTTGGTCTAGTAAGTGTTTTAATCCTTGCCATACTCCAGAATGGCGATACACCTGGCGATTAGTAGGAAGTTGACAGCCACTGATGCTGGAGCTGGGCTGCCCAATGAGATACACATGACTGGAACACCTTGTGGCAGGAGATTTCTCCACCTTTCTTCTCTTCTCTGTTGGTTCGTCCTGTTCACTTGTATCGCTGACCACTTTCCCGCTGTGCAGATGTCTTACAGATGCCACGATCTCAGCAGTTCACAATCTTAAATTAAGATATAAAGCTTAGTTGGTTCAAACCTATTTCTCAATGTAATGTGTGATCATTGTGATATATGTACAATAGAGTAACATTTTTGAGATAGTCATGTACAGTGTTGCGATAACGGCGTCATTTTGTCAGTAACGGGATAATATAATTAATTACTTTTCCTGTCGTTACAATGCCGTTGACGTTACTGGTCATTAAAAGCGGTGCGTTACTATATATTGATATACTAACAGTAATGCGAGCGGACCACTGCCCAGGCTAGTGAGGAGTAACAGATCTCGATAGGTCACAGTCCTCGGTGTAGCACCTGTTTAACTTAACAAGGCTAAGGCAGCGTTATGGTAGCCAATCCGAGCCAGTGTTTTTACACGCGCGCCAAAGCACACCAGTGACACGACAAAAACGGAGAAGAGACAGAAATAGCGAGTCAGAAGCAAGCCGAAGAAAAATTATCATTTTCAAGGTGGCGATATAAACATTATTTAAGAAAATACTTGAAGTTCCTGAATGTCTACCAGACTGGGTATTTGATTTATTTAAGAATAGAGGTTTTATTGTTAAGTTTACTTCTGTTCTGAACAATCCAGTTGTTTCAGGTTGAGAGAATTTAATTTAATTTGATAGATGTCAATGTAAATATGTAAATAGATGTAGTTTGGCCTTTGAATAATCTGTTACATATTTACCACATTATATATCTTTCTTCTCCGAGGTTCACTTGGGGAGTAACACTGCACTTGGAGCCTACAATTCCAGTATCATCGCTCCGACATGGAATGAAAACCTGGCGTTCATCATGAGACATTTACATTGACAATATCAGCACCCAGAACTTTCATTCTAGTTACCTTATACTTAGCCTGATTGTGTGATTTATTTGTAACTTGTGTATTAGTCTGTATAATTTGTTTTTGTGTAATTTGTGTGTTAACGGGCCGCCCAATGGAGGATGGGTTCCCTTTTGAGTCTTGGTCCTCCCAAGGTTTCTTCCTATTCCCCACCATCTAGGGAGTTCTTCCTTGCCACTGTCGCCTTTGGCTTGCTCATAAGGGATTTGGACCCATAGTATTGTTAACTTTGTAAATACTGTAAAGCGCTTTGTGACAACATATGTTGTGAAAAGCGCTATACAAATATATTTGATATTTGATTTAAATGCACTTTATATAGTGTAACTGTTTACTTTTGCTTTTTATTATTATTATTATTTACAAAGATTTGGGATTTTAAAGGATTTTATCCTGCACTGGTCTGTGCAATAAATACTCATTTCAACTGACTGTGAAAACTGCTTTTTCAAAAAATCCTTATTCATTGGCATATAACTTTTTTTTTACTGTAATGCAAATAGTTACTTTCCCTGGTAACGAGTTACTTGTATTATAGAGTAATTCAGTTACTAACTCAGTTACGTTTTTGAACAAGTAGTGAGTAACTATAACTAATTACTTTTTTAAAGTAACGTTCCCAACACTGGTCATGTATCATACGATGTCATCCTTTCCAAGCATCAAAAGTATGTATGTTTTTGCATTAAATAGAGTTGAAATGTACATAGTGTCTATGTGTTTTATACCAGATAAATGAAAATGTTATTACCTATCGTTTGGTACCAATTTCAAAGCCATAGCATCAATCTCTGGGAATGTAGTTTTAACACTAGGAGTCCCAGCATTTTCATTCCACACTTTTTCCACCTGGTCTCCACCAGGGGGCAGTTCTGGGGATATTTGCATTCCATTAGGCCACCCTTTGTTATGTACATGCAGCCACTTATAGGTAGACGGGTGAGGGGGGGGTGATGGTGTGAACCATCAGTTCATTGTTCTGCTGGATGTGTTTAAAATTTAAAAAACGCTATTGGCTGCTAGAACGCGCTAAATGACGTCATCTCCGCACATACAGGTATGTTTGTGTTTTTGAACCTAAGGTTGTGGGGGAGGGTGAAAAAGAAAAGCGTTTGAGTGTGTCTTTGAGCTGATTAATTATTTCTTTTTTTCCATATAGTACTGTACTGCCACCTAGTGGTTCATGCTCGTATCTCGAGCGTGCACTCGGGTGTCGAACAGAAATTTTGCTCGTCTCGGTGCTCGTATCTTGGATCGCTCGTATATAGAGCAGCTCGTATCTCGAGGTACCACTGTAATAATAATCTTTATTTGTATAGCACCTTTCATACATACATGCAACTCAAAGTGCTAAAAACTACTGAAAATAAGGTTAAAAAAAAATTACTTGTCTCCCCCCCTCATTTCTAACCACATTTTAGGCTGTTATAGTTGATGATTGTGTAAGGCACCTCTTCCTGTACTATTTACTGTATTTTAGACATTGAGGGCTTTTGAGGGGACGGTGTGGATGAACACTGACCAGTGGCTGACCATGAACACTGAACACTGACCCTCTTTTCTCGCCTCCTCTTTTCGCTGTATGGCCCACCTAACCCCAATAATTTTTATTACTATTGTACTGTATTTTACAGAATTGTTTTCTTTTGATTCTTACATAAAAATAAAAGTTGTCCTCCAAAGATTAGTGTTAATGAAAAAGTAGTTTTTTGAACAGGTCTAGTGAGCCAAACGCCCCACCTGCCCTGTAGTAAATAGTTGTACATAATAAAAAAAATGTAAATATCAAATCAAATCCAATGAAATATATTTTGGTTTTCCACAACACATGTTGTCACAAAGCAGCTTTACAGGATTTACAAGTTTTAAATATGTTGTTATATGTTTATTATGTGTGTATAGTTGTACTTGTAGTGAAGGAGCACTGTTTGATAATAATAAAAAATGATCAAATCCTCTTGGGGCGGACATTTAATCCTTTATAAGGTAAAGATACATTGATAATTCAATTGAATAAAAAATATAGTATTAGTTTATATTAATAATCAAATGAAGGAAATGATAATATATGAAAGATTTGACTTGACTCTCAGCCGACAATTAGCTGGATGCTAACGTTATATAGGAAATCCCATAGGAATGCTATCGTAAATTAGCATTATCATGGCGGTGCTAATTGGCTTTCTAAAACAGCAAAGAGCGAGCAGGCTGTTTGTCTAATGTAAAGCATTAGTAGTAATGAAGAAAAGGTTTTCCTGTAGCGTTGGCTTGGTTCGGGCCAGTCCCCCCTCAACCGATGCATACCGGCTATTAGCCAGGATCAGGAGGTCACAGTGGGGTTTGAACCCTGCACTGAGTGGCCTGTCGCCCAACACCTTATCCACTGACCTACAGGACAACCAATTGTGCTTAAAACAAAAAATACATTTGAAGACATCAAATCCTCTTGGAGTGGACATTTAATCCTTTATAAGGTAAAGATACATTGATAATTCAATTTAATAAAAAATATACTATTCGTTTCATTAATAATCAAATGAAGGAAATGATAATATATCAAACATTTGACTTCACTCTCGGCCGACAATTAGCTCCATGCTAATGTTATATTGGAAATCCCATACCAATGCTACCGCAAATTAGCATTATCATGGCGGTGCTAATTGGCTTTCTAAAACACCAAGTACAACATCTATCAATAAGGTCGCTTTTTTATTTATACCATTAGTTTCATTAATAATCAAATGAAAGAAATTATAATATATCAAAGATTTGACTTCACTCTCGGCCGACAATTAGCTCCATGCTAATGTTATATTGGAAATCCCATACCAATGCTACCGCAAATTAGCATTATCATGGCGGTGCTAATTGGCTTCACCAAGTACTCTCTCTGTCTCTCTCTGTCTCTCTCTCTCTCTATCTATCTATCTATCTATCTATCTATCTATCTATCTATCTATTTATCTATCTATCTATCTATCTATCTATCTATCTATCTATCTATCTATCTATCTATCTATCTATCTATCTGCTAAATAATTGGGGAAAAAATTGTTTGAATCTATTCTAGACAGAAAATACCCAATAAAGCCAATGAGGGTATCAAACAAATACATGTGCTATATATTTACAGAGGATATTAGTAGCGGTAGTATTAGACTTTCTGGGTGCACCACAGAGCTGCTGCCTCATTCTTGCTCTGTTAATTAACATAATAAAGGGTGATGTTTGGTCCTGCTGATTGCTGGCAAGACAGAGGGGAAGGAGGGGTGATGTCCTGACGATTAGGATACAGAAATATCTGTATTTCTCTTTCTTTAATTCCCAGGAGAGTCTGGGACCCGACGGCGTTCAAGGCCATCATCGCGTGGTCGACGTGGCTGACGGTCCGGTGGAGCTGCGTCACCAGGCTTTTGTGACATAGCAGAGGGTGGACGGCATCGTTGCTCTCCGGGACAAACTGCCAGAGAGCGACAAAGGCGGGGCTTTCTGCCCGCCATGTCACAGACACCGACTGGTGAAGGGACGGTTCAAAAGCAGCCATTCGTAGACCTCTGTTGTCGCTGGGACACAGAGTCTGAAGCGGTAGGCAAACCTTCAGTAATCCAGTAGCTTCAGGATTTTCTAGGTTGGCTTGTACAGTGACAATAGTTCTCTAGCCCATGATACACTGGATGTTGTTTTGCCATTCTGGAGTATGGCAAGGATTAAAACACTAGACCAAATGCAGTCAATCACTTCATGATCCTCCATGAGAAATACAGGAAAATAGTCAAAAACAAGAGAAGAGACAACACAACAGAGGAAGAGAAAGGAACTGCAATGAGTGATTGACTGCATTTGGTCTAGTAAGTGTTTTAATCCTTGCCATACTCCAGAATGGCGATACACCTGGCGATTAGTAGGAAGTTGACAGCCACTGATGCTGGAGCTGGGCTGCCCAATGAGATACACATGACTGGAACACCTTGTGGCAGGAGATTTCTCCACCTTTCTTCTCTTCTCTGTTGGTTCGTCCTGTTCACTTGTATCGCTGACCACTTTCCCGCTGTGCAGATGTCTTACAGATGCCACGATCTCAGCAGTTCACAATCTTAAATTAAGATATAAAGCTTAGTTGGTTCAAACCTATTTCTCAATGTAATGTGTGATCATTGTGATATATGTACAATAGAGTAACATTTTTGAGATAGTCATGTACAGTGTTGCGATAACGGCGTCATTTTGTCAGTAACGGGATAATATAATTAATTACTTTTCCTGTCGTTACAATGCCGTTGACGTTACTGGTCATTAAAAGCGGTGCGTTACTATATATTGATATACTAACAGTAATGCGAGCGGACCACTGCCCAGGCTAGTGAGGAGTAACAGATCTCGATAGGTCACAGTCCTCGGTGTAGCACCTGTTTAACTTAACAAGGCTAAGGCAGCGTTATGGTAGCCAATCCGAGCCAGTGTTTTTACACGCGCGCCAAAGCACACCAGTGACACGACAAAAACGGAGAAGAGACAGAAATAGCGAGTCAGAAGCAAGCCGAAGAAAAATTATCATTTTCAAGGTGGCGATATAAACATTATTTAAGAAAATACTTGAAGTTCCTGAATGTCTACCAGACTGGGTATTTGATTTATTTAAGAATAGAGGTTTTATTGTTAAGTTTACTTCTGTTCTGAACAATCCAGTTGTTTCAGGTTGAGAGAATTTAATTTAATTTGATAGATGTCAATGTAAATATGTAAATAGATGTAGTTTGGCCTTTGAATAATCTGTTACATATTTACCACATTATATATCTTTCTTCTCCGAGGTTCACTTGGGGAGTAACACTGCACTTGGAGCCTACAATTCCAGTATCATCGCTCCGACATGGAATGAAAACCTGGCGTTCATCATAAGACATTTACATTGACAATATCAGCACCCAGAACTTTCATTCTAGTTACCTTATACTTAGCCTGATTGTGTGATTTATTTGTAACTTGTGTATTAGTCTGTATAATTTGTTTTTGTGTAATTTGTGTGTTAACGGGCCGCCCAATGGAGGATGGGTTCCCTTTTGAGTCTTGGTCCTCCCAAGGTTTCTTCCTATTCCCCACCATCTAGGGAGTTCTTCCTTGCCACTGTCGCCTTTGGCTTGCTCATAAGGGATTTGGACCCATAGTATTGTTAACTTTGTAAATACTGTAAAGCGCTTTGTGACAACATATGTTGTGAAAAGCGCTATACAAATATATTTGATATTTGATTTAAATGCACTTTATATAGTGTAACTGTTTACTTTTGCTTTTTATTATTATTATTATTTACAAAGATTTGGGATTTTAAAGGATTTTATCCTGCACTGGTCTGTGCAATAAATACTCATTTCAACTGACTGTGAAAACTGCTTTTTCAAAAAATCCTTATTCATTGGCATATAACTTTTTTTTTACTGTAATGCAAATAGTTACTTTCCCTGGTAACGAGTTACTTGTATTATAGAGTAATTCAGTTACTAACTCAGTTACGTTTTTGAACAAGTAGTGAGTAACTATAACTAATTACTTTTTTAAAGTAACGTTCCCAACACTGGTCATGTATCATACGATGTCATCCTTTCCAAGCATCAAAAGTATGTATGTTTTTGCATTAAATAGAGTTGAAATGTACATAGTGTCTATGTGTTTTATACCAGATAAATGAAAATGTTATTACCTATCGTTTGGTACCAATTTCAAAGCCATAGCATCAATCTCTGGGAATGTAGTTTTAACACTAGGAGTCCCAGCATTTTCATTCCACACTTTTTCCACCTGGTCTCCACCAGGGGGCAGTTCTGGGGATATTTGCATTCCATTAGGCCACCCTTTGTTATGTACATGCAGCCACTTATAGGTAGACGGGTGAGGGGGGGGTGATGGTGTGAACCATCAGTTCATTGTTCTGCTGGATGTGTTTAAAATTTAAAAAACGCTATTGGCTGCTAGAACGCGCTAAATGACGTCATCTCCGCACATACAGGTATGTTTGTGTTTTTGAACCTAAGGTTGTGGGGGAGGGTGAAAAAGAAAAGCGTTTGAGTGTGTCTTTGAGCTGATTAATTATTTCTTTTTTTCCATATAGTACTGTACTGCCACCTAGTGGTTCATGCTCGTATCTCGAGCGTGCACTCGGGTGTCGAACAGAAATTTTGCTCGTCTCGGTGCTCGTATCTTGGATCGCTCGTATATAGAGCAGCTCGTATCTCGAGGTACCACTGTAATAATAATCTTTATTTGTATAGCACCTTTCATACATACATGCAACTCAAAGTGCTAAAAACTACTGAAAATAAGGTAAAAAAAAAATTACTTGTCTCCCCCCCTCATTTCTAACCACATTTTAGGCTGTTATAGTTGATGATTGTGTAAGGCACCTCTTCCTGTACTATTTACTGTATTTTAGACATTGAGGGCTTTTGAGGGGACGGTGTGGATGAACACTGACCAGTGGCTGACCATGAACACTGAACACTGACCCTCTTTTCTCGCCTCCTCTTTTCGCTGTATGGCCCACCTAACCCCAATAATTTTTATTACTATTGTACTGTATTTTACAGAATTGTTTTCTTTTGATTCTTACATAAAAATAAAAGTTGTCCTCCAAAGATTAGTGTTAATGAAAAAGTAGTTTTTTGAACAGGTCTAGTGAGCCAAACGCCCCACCTGCCCTGTAGTAAATAGTTGTACATAATAAAAAAAATGTAAATATCAAATCAAATCCAATGAAATATATTTTGGTTTTCCACAACACATGTTGTCACAAAGCAGCTTTACAGGATTTACAAGTTTTAAATATGTTGTTATATGTTTATTATGTGTGTATAGTTGTACTTGTAGTGAAGGAGCACTGTTTGATAATAATAAAAAATGATCAAATCCTCTTGGGGCGGACATTTAATCCTTTATAAGGTAAAGATACATTGATAATTCAATTGAATAAAAAATATAGTATTAGTTTATATTAATAATCAAATGAAGGAAATGATAATATATGAAAGATTTGACTTGACTCTCAGCCGACAATTAGCTGGATGCTAACGTTATATAGGAAATCCCATAGGAATGCTATCGTAAATTAGCATTATCATGGCGGTGCTAATTGGCTTTCTAAAACAGCAAAGAGCGAGCAGGCTGTTTGTCTAATGTAAAGCATTAGTAGTAATGAAGAAAAGGTTTTCCTGTAGCGTTGGCTTGGTTCGGGCCAGTCCCCCCTCAACCGATGCATACCGGCTATTAGCCAGGATCAGGAGGTCACAGTGGGGTTTGAACCCTGCACTGAGTGGCCTGTCGCCCAACACCTTATCCACTGACCTACAGGACAACCAATTGTGCTTAAAACAAAAAATACATTTGAAGACATCAAATCCTCTTGGAGTGGACATTTAATCCTTTATAAGGTAAAGATACATTGATAATTCAATTTAATAAAAAATATACTATTCGTTTCATTAATAATCAAATGAAGGAAATGATAATATATCAAACATTTGACTTCACTCTCGGCCGACAATTAGCTCCATGCTAATGTTATATTGGAAATCCCATACCAATGCTACCGCAAATTAGCATTATCATGGCGGTGCTAATTGGCTTTCTAAAACACCAAGTACAACATCTATCAATAAGGTCGCTTTTTTATTTATACCATTAGTTTCATTAATAATCAAATGAAAGAAATTATAATATATCAAATATTTGACTTCACTCTCGGCCGACAATTAGCTCCATGCTAATGTTATATTGGAAATCCCATACCAATGCTACCGCAAATTAGCATTATCATGGCGGTGCTAATTGGCTTCACCAAGTACTCTCTCTGTCTCTCTCTGTCTCTCTCTCTCTCTATCTATCTATCTATCTATCTATCTATTTATCTATCTATCTATCTATCTATCTATCTATCTATCTATCTATCTATCTATCTATCTATTTATCTATCTATCTATCTATCTATCTATCTATCTATCTATCTATCTATCTATCTATCTATCTATCTGCTAAATAATTGGGGAAAAAATTGTTTGAATCTATTCTAGACAGAAAATACCCAATAAAGCCAATGAGGGTATCAAACAAATACATGTGCTATATATTTACAGAGGATATTAGTAGCGGTAGTATTAGACTTTCTGGGTGCACCACAGAGCTGCTGCCTCATTCTTGCTCTGTTAATTAACATAATAAAGGGTGATGTTTGGTCCTGCTGATTGCTGGCAAGACAGAGGGGAAGGAGGGGTGATGTCCTGACGATTAGGATACAGAAATATCTGTATTTCTCTTTCTTTAATTCCCAGGAGAGTCTGGGACCCGACGGCGTTCAAGGCCATCATCGCGTGGTCGACGTGGCTGACGGTCCGGTGGAGCTGCGTCACCAGGCTTTTGTGACATAGCAGAGGGTGGACGGCATCGTTGCTCTCCGGGACAAACTGCCAGAGAGCGACAAAGGCGGGGCTTTCTGCCCGCCATGTCACAGACACCGACTGGTGAAGGGACGGTTCAAAAGCAGCCATTCGTAGACCTCTGTTGTCGCTGGGACACAGAGTCTGAAGCGGTAGGCAAACCTTCAGTAATCCAGTAGCTTCAGGATTTTCTAGGTTGGCTTGTACAGTGACAATAGTTCTCTAGCCCATGATACACTGGATGTTGTTTTGCCATTCTGGAGTATGGCAAGGATTAAAACACTAGACCAAATGCAGTCAATCACTTCATGATCCTCCATGAGAAATACAGGAAAATAGTCAAAAACAAGAGAAGAGACAACACAACAGAGGAAGAGAAAGGAACTGCAATGAGTGATTGACTGCATTTGGTCTAGTAAGTGTTTTAATCCTTGCCATACTCCAGAATGGCGATACACCTGGCGATTAGTAGGAAGTTGACAGCCACTGATGCTGGAGCTGGGCTGCCCAATGAGATACACATGACTGGAACACCTTGTGGCAGGAGATTTCTCCACCTTTCTTCTCTTCTCTGTTGGTTCGTCCTGTTCACTTGTATCGCTGACCACTTTCCCGCTGTGCAGATGTCTTACAGATGCCACGATCTCAGCAGTTCACAATCTTAAATTAAGATATAAAGCTTAGTTGGTTCAAACCTATTTCTCAATGTAATGTGTGATCATTGTGATATATGTACAATAGAGTAACATTTTTGAGATAGTCATGTACAGTGTTGCGATAACGGCGTCATTTTGTCAGTAACGGGATAATATAATTAATTACTTTTCCTGTCGTTACAATGCCGTTGACGTTACTGGTCATTAAAAGCGGTGCGTTACTATATATTGATATACTAACAGTAATGCGAGCGGACCACTGCCCAGGCTAGTGAGGAGTAACAGATCTCGATAGGTCACAGTCCTCGGTGTAGCACCTGTTTAACTTAACAAGGCTAAGGCAGCGTTATGGTAGCCAATCCGAGCCAGTGTTTTTACACGCGCGCCAAAGCACACCAGTGACACGACAAAAACGGAGAAGAGACAGAAATAGCGAGTCAGAAGCAAGCCGAAGAAAAATTATCATTTTCAAGGTGGCGATATAAACATTATTTAAGAAAATACTTGAAGTTCCTGAATGTCTACCAGACTGGGTATTTGATTTATTTAAGAATAGAGGTTTTATTGTTAAGTTTACTTCTGTTCTGAACAATCCAGTTGTTTCAGGTTGAGAGAATTTAATTTAATTTGATAGATGTCAATGTAAATATGTAAATAGATGTAGTTTGGCCTTTGAATAATCTGTTACATATTTACCACATTATATATCTTTCTTCTCCGAGGTTCACTTGGGGAGTAACACTGCACTTGGAGCCTACAATTCCAGTATCATCGCTCCGACATGGAATGAAAACCTGGCGTTCATCATAAGACATTTACATTGACAATATCAGCACCCAGAACTTTCATTCTAGTTACCTTATACTTAGCCTGATTGTGTGATTTATTTGTAACTTGTGTATTAGTCTGTATAATTTGTTTTTGTGTAATTTGTGTGTTAACGGGCCGCCCAATGGAGGATGGGTTCCCTTTTGAGTCTTGGTCCTCCCAAGGTTTCTTCCTATTCCCCACCATCTAGGGAGTTCTTCCTTGCCACTGTCGCCTTTGGCTTGCTCATAAGGGATTTGGACCCATAGTATTGTTAACTTTGTAAATACTGTAAAGCGCTTTGTGACAACATATGTTGTGAAAAGCGCTATACAAATATATTTGATATTTGATTTAAATGCACTTTATATAGTGTAACTGTTTACTTTTGCTTTTTATTATTATTATTATTTACAAAGATTTGGGATTTTAAAGGATTTTATCCTGCACTGGTCTGTGCAATAAATACTCATTTCAACTGACTGTGAAAACTGCTTTTTCAAAAAATCCTTATTCATTGGCATATAACTTTTTTTTTACTGTAATGCAAATAGTTACTTTCCCTGGTAACGAGTTACTTGTATTATAGAGTAATTCAGTTACTAACTCAGTTACGTTTTTGAACAAGTAGTGAGTAACTATAACTAATTACTTTTTTAAAGTAACGTTCCCAACACTGGTCATGTATCATACGATGTCATCCTTTCCAAGCATCAAAAGTATGTATGTTTTTGCATTAAATAGAGTTGAAATGTACATAGTGTCTATGTGTTTTATACCAGATAAATGAAAATGTTATTACCTATCGTTTGGTACCAATTTCAAAGCCATAGCATCAATCTCTGGGAATGTAGTTTTAACACTAGGAGTCCCAGCATTTTCATTCCACACTTTTTCCACCTGGTCTCCACCAGGGGGCAGTTCTGGGGATATTTGCATTCCATTAGGCCACCCTTTGTTATGTACATGCAGCCACTTATAGGTAGACGGGTGAGGGGGGGGTGATGGTGTGAACCATCAGTTCATTGTTCTGCTGGATGTGTTTAAAATTTAAAAAACGCTATTGGCTGCTAGAACGCGCTAAATGACGTCATCTCCGCACATACAGGTATGTTTGTGTTTTTGAACCTAAGGTTGTGGGGGAGGGTGAAAAAGAAAAGCGTTTGAGTGTGTCTTTGAGCTGATTAATTATTTCTTTTTTTCCATATAGTACTGTACTGCCACCTAGTGGTTCATGCTCGTATCTCGAGCGTGCACTCGGGTGTCGAACAGAAATTTTGCTCGTCTCGGTGCTCGTATCTTGGATCGCTCGTATATAGAGCAGCTCGTATCTCGAGGTACCACTGTAATAATAATCTTTATTTGTATAGCACCTTTCATACATACATGCAACTCAAAGTGCTAAAAACTACTGAAAATAAGGTAAAAAAAAAATTACTTGTCTCCCCCCCTCATTTCTAACCACATTTTAGGCTGTTATAGTTGATGATTGTGTAAGGCACCTCTTCCTGTACTATTTACTGTATTTTAGACATTGAGGGCTTTTGAGGGGACGGTGTGGATGAACACTGACCAGTGGCTGACCATGAACACTGAACACTGACCCTCTTTTCTCGCCTCCTCTTTTCGCTGTATGGCCCACCTAACCCCAATAATTCTTATTACTATTGTACTGTATTTTACAGAATTGTTTTCTTTTGATTCTTACATAAAAATAAAAGTTGTCCTCCAAAGATTAGTGTTAATGAAAAAGTAGTTTTTTGAACAGGTCTAGTGAGCCAAACGCCCCACCTGCCCTGTAGTAAATAGTTGTACATAATAAAAAAAATGTAAATATCAAATCAAATCCAATGAAATATATTTTGGTTTTCCACAACACATGTTGTCACAAAGCAGCTTTACAGGATTTACAAGTTTTAAATATGTTGTTATATGTTTATTATGTGTGTATAGTTGTACTTGTAGTGAAGGAGCACTGTTTGATAATAATAAAAAATGATCAAATCCTCTTGGGGCGGACATTTAATCCTTTATAAGGTAAAGATACATTGATAATTCAATTGAATAAAAAATATAGTATTAGTTTATATTAATAATCAAATGAAGGAAATGATAATATATGAAAGATTTGACTTGACTCTCAGCCGACAATTAGCTGGATGCTAACGTTATATAGGAAATCCCATAGGAATGCTATCGGAAATTAGCATTATCATGGCGGTGCTAATTGGCTTTCTAAAACAGCAAAGAGCGAGCAGGCTGTTTGTCTAATGTAAAGCATTAGTAGTAATGAAGAAAAGGTTTTCCTGTAGCGTTGGCTTGGTTCGGGCCAGTCCCCCCTCAACCGATGCATACCGGCTATTAGCCAGGATCAGGAGGTCACAGTGGGGTTTGAACCCTGCACTGAGTGGCCTGTCGCCCAACACCTTATCCACTGACCTACAGGACAACCAATTGTGCTTAAAACAAAAAATACATTTGAAGACATCAAATCCTCTTGGAGTGGACATTTAATCCTTTATAAGGTAAAGATACATTGATAATTCAATTTAATAAAAAATATACTATTCGTTTCATTAATAATCAAATGAAGGAAATGATAATATATCAAACATTTGACTTCACTCTCGGCCGACAATTAGCTCCATGCTAATGTTATATTGGAAATCCCATACCAATGCTACCGCAAATTAGCATTATCATGGCGGTGCTAATTGGCTTTCTAAAACACCAAGTACAACATCTATCAATAAGGTCGCTTTTTTATTTATACCATTAGTTTCATTAATAATCAAATGAAAGAAATTATAATATATCAAAGATTTGACTTCACTCTCGGCCGACAATTAGCTCCATGCTAATGTTATATTGGAAATCCCATACCAATGCTACCGCAAATTAGCATTATCATGGCGGTGCTAATTGGCTTTCTAAAACACCAAGTACAACATCTATCAATAAGGTCGCTTTTTTATTTATACCATTAGTTTCATTAATAATCAAATGAAAGAAATTATAATATATCAAAGATTTGACTTCACTCTCGGCCGACAATTAGCTCCATGCTAATGTTATATTGGAAATCCCATACCAATGCTACCGCAAATTAGCATTATCATGGCGGTGCTAATTGGCTTCACCAAGTACTCTCTCTGTCTCTCTCTGTCTCTCTCTCTCTCTATCTATCTATCTATCTATCTATCTATCTATCTATCTATCTATTTATCTATCTATCTATCTATCTATCTATCTATCTATCTATCTATCTATCTATCTATCTATTTATCTATCTATCTATCTATCTATCTATCTATCTATCTATCTATCTATCTATCTATCTGCTAAATAATTGGGGAAAAAATTGTTTGAATCTATTCTAGACAGAAAATACCCAATAAAGCCAATGAGGGTATCAAACAAATACATGTGCTATATATTTACAGAGGATATTAGTAGCGGTAGTATTAGACTTTCTGGGTGCACCACAGAGCTGCTGCCTCATTCTTGCTCTGTTAATTAACATAATAAAGGGTGATGTTTGGTCCTGCTGATTGCTGGCAAGACAGATGGGAAGGAGGGGTGATGTCCTGACGATTAGGATACAGAAATATCTGTATTTCTCTTTCTTTAATTCCCAGGAGAGTCTGGGACCCGACGGCGTTCAAGGCCATCATCGCGTGGTCGACGTGGCTGACGGTCCGGTGGAGCTGCGTCACCAGGCTTTTGTGACATAGCAGAGGGTGGACGGCATCGTTGCTCTCCGGGACAAACTGCCAGAGAGCGACAAAGGCGGGGCTTTCTGCCCGCCATGTCACAGACACCGACTGGTGAAGGGACGGTTCAAAAGCAGCCATTCGTAGACCTCTGTTGTCGCTGGGACACAGAGTCTGAAGCGGTAGGCAAACCTTCAGTAATCCAGTAGCTTCAGGATTTTCTAGGTTGGCTTGTACAGTGACAATAGTTCTCTAGCCCATGATACACTGGATGTTGTTTTGCCATTCTGGAGTATGGCAAGGATTAAAACACTAGACCAAATGCAGTCAATCACTTCATGATCCTCCATGAGAAATACAGGAAAATAGTCAAAAACAAGAGAAGAGACAACACAACAGAGGAAGAGAAAGGAACTGCAATGAGTGATTGACTGCATTTGGTCTAGTAAGTGTTTTAATCCTTGCCATACTCCAGAATGGCGATACACCTGGCGATTAGTAGGAAGTTGACAGCCACTGATGCTGGAGCTGGGCTGCCCAATGAGATACACATGACTGGAACACCTTGTGGCAGGAGATTTCTCCACCTTTCTTCTCTTCTCTGTTGGTTCGTCCTGTTCACTTGTATCGCTGACCACTTTCCCGCTGTGCAGATGTCTTACAGATGCCACGATCTCAGCAGTTCACAATCTTAAATTAAGATATAAAGCTTAGTTGGTTCAAACCTATTTCTCAATGTAATGTGTGATCATTGTGATATATGTACAATAGAGTAACATTTTTGAGATAGTCATGTACAGTGTTGCGATAACGGCGTCATTTTGTCAGTAACGGGATAATATAATTAATTACTTTTCCTGTCGTTACAATGCCGTTGACGTTACTGGTCATTAAAAGCGGTGCGTTACTATATATTGATATACTAACAGTAATGCGAGCGGACCACTGCCCAGGCTAGTGAGGAGTAACAGATCTCGATAGGTCACAGTCCTCGGTGTAGCACCTGTTTAACTTAACAAGGCTAAGGCAGCGTTATGGTAGCCAATCCGAGCCAGTGTTTTTACACGCGCGCCAAAGCACACCAGTGACACGACAAAAACGGAGAAGAGACAGAAATAGCGAGTCAGAAGCAAGCCGAAGAAAAATTATCATTTTCAAGGTGGCGATATAAACATTATTTAAGAAAATACTTGAAGTTCCTGAATGTCTACCAGACTGGGTATTTGATTTATTTAAGAATAGAGGTTTTATTGTTAAGTTTACTTCTGTTCTGAACAATCCAGTTGTTTCAGGTTGAGAGAATTTAATTTAATTTGATAGATGTCAATGTAAATATGTAAATAGATGTAGTTTGGCCTTTGAATAATCTGTTACATATTTACCACATTATATATCTTTCTTCTCCGAGGTTCACTTGGGGAGTAACACTGCACTTGGAGCCTACAATTCCAGTATCATCGCTCCGACATGGAATGAAAACCTGGCGTTCATCATGAGACATTTACATTGACAATATCAGCACCCAGAACTTTCATTCTAGTTACCTTATACTTAGCCTGATTGTGTGATTTATTTGTAACTTGTGTATTAGTCTGTATAATTTGTTTTTGTGTAATTTGTGTGTTAACGGGCCGCCCAATGGAGGATGGGTTCCCTTTTGAGTCTTGGTCCTCCCAAGGTTTCTTCCTATTCCCCACCATCTAGGGAGTTCTTCCTTGCCACTGTCGCCTTTGGCTTGCTCATAAGGGATTTGGACCCATAGTATTGTTAACTTTGTAAATACTGTAAAGCGCTTTGTGACAACATATGTTGTGAAAAGCGCTATACAAATATATTTGATATTTGATTTAAATGCACTTTATATAGTGTAACTGTTTACTTTTGCTTTTTATTATTATTATTATTTACAAAGATTTGGGATTTTAAAGGATTTTATCCTGCACTGGTCTGTGCAATAAATACTCATTTCAACTGACTGTGAAAACTGCTTTTTCAAAAAATCCTTATTCATTGGCATATAACTTTTTTTTTACTGTAATGCAAATAGTTACTTTCCCTGGTAACGAGTTACTTGTATTATAGAGTAATTCAGTTACTAACTCAGTTACGTTTTTGAACAAGTAGTGAGTAACTATAACTAATTACTTTTTTAAAGTAACGTTCCCAACACTGGTCATGTATCATACGATGTCATCCTTTCCAAGCATCAAAAGTATGTATGTTTTTGCATTAAATAGAGTTGAAATGTACATAGTGTCTATGTGTTTTATACCAGATAAATGAAAATGTTATTACCTATCGTTTGGTACCAATTTCAAAGCCATAGCATCAATCTCTGGGAATGTAGTTTTAACACTAGGAGTCCCAGCATTTTCATTCCACACTTTTTCCACCTGGTCTCCACCAGGGGGCAGTTCTGGGGATATTTGCATTCCATTAGGCCACCCTTTGTTATGTACATGCAGCCACTTATAGGTAGACGGGTGAGGGGGGGGTGATGGTGTGAACCATCAGTTCATTGTTCTGCTGGATGTGTTTAAAATTTAAAAAACGCTATTGGCTGCTAGAACGCGCTAAATGACGTCATCTCCGCACATACAGGTATGTTTGTGTTTTTGAACCTAAGGTTGTGGGGGAGGGTGAAAAAGAAAAGCGTTTGAGTGTGTCTTTGAGCTGATTAATTATTTCTTTTTTTTCCATATAGTACTGTACTGCCACCTAGTGGTTCATGCTCGTATCTCGAGCGTGCACTCGGGTGTCGAACAGAAATTTTGCTCGTCTCGGTGCTCGTATCTTGGATCGCTCGTATATAGAGCAGCTCGTATCTCGAGGTACCACTGTAATAATAATCTTTATTTGTATAGCACCTTTCATACATACATGCAACTCAAAGTGCTAAAAACTACTGAAAATAAGGTAAAAAAAAAATTACTTGTCTCCCCCCCTCATTTCTAACCACATTTTAGGCTGTTATAGTTGATGATTGTGTAAGGCACCTCTTCCTGTACTATTTACTGTATTTTAGACATTGAGGGCTTTTGAGGGGACGGTGTGGATGAACACTGACCAGTGGCTGACCATGAACACTGAACACTGACCCTCTTTTCTCGCCTCCTCTTTTCGCTGTATGGCCCACCTAACCCCAATAATTTTTATTACTATTGTACTGTATTTTACAGAATTGTTTTCTTTTGATTCTTACATAAAAATAAAAGTTGTCCTCCAAAGATTAGTGTTAATGAAAAAGTAGTTTTTTGAACAGGTCTAGTGAGCCAAACGCCCCACCTGCCCTGTAGTAAATAGTTGTACATAATAAAAAAAATGTAAATATCAAATCAAATCCAATGAAATATATTTTGGTTTTCCACAACACATGTTGTCACAAAGCAGCTTTACAGGATTTACAAGTTTTAAATATGTTGTTATATGTTTATTATGTGTGTATAGTTGTACTTGTAGTGAAGGAGCACTGTTTGATAATAATAAAAAATGATCAAATCCTCTTGGGGCGGACATTTAATCCTTTATAAGGTAAAGATACATTGATAATTCAATTGAATAAAAAATATAGTATTAGTTTATATTAATAATCAAATGAAGGAAATGATAATATATGAAAGATTTGACTTGACTCTCAGCCGACAATTAGCTGGATGCTAACGTTATATAGGAAATCCCATAGGAATGCTATCGTAAATTAGCATTATCATGGCGGTGCTAATTGGCTTTCTAAAACAGCAAAGAGCGAGCAGGCTGTTTGTCTAATGTAAAGCATTAGTAGTAATGAAGAAAAGGTTTTCCTGTAGCGTTGGCTTGGTTCGGGCCAGTCCCCCCTCAACCGATGCATACCGGCTATTAGCCAGGATCAGGAGGTCACAGTGGGGTTTGAACCCTGCACTGAGTGGCTTGTCACCCAACACCTTATCCACTGACCTACAGGACAACCAATTGTGCTTAAAACAAAAAATACATTTGAAGACATCAAATCCTCTTGGAGTGGACATTTAATCCTTTATAAGGTAAAGATACATTGATAATTCAATTTAATAAAAAATATACTATTCGTTTCATTAATAATCAAATGAAGGAAATGATAATATATCAAACATTTGACTTCACTCTCGGCCGACAATTAGCTCCATGCTAATGTTATATTGGAAATCCCATACCAATGCTACCGCAAATTAGCATTATCATGGCGGTGCTAATTGGCTTTCTAAAACACCAAGTACAACATCTATCAATAAGGTCGCTTTTTTATTTATACCATTAGTTTCATTAATAATCAAATGAAAGAAATTATAATATATCAAAGATTTGACTTCACTCTCGGCCGACAATTAGCTCCATGCTAATGTTATATTGGAAATCCCATACCAATGCTACCGCAAATTAGCATTATCATGGCGGTGCTAATTGGCTTCACCAAGTACTCTCTCTGTCTCTCTCTGTCTCTCTCTCTCTCTATCTATCTATCTATCTATCTATCTATCTATCTATTTATCTATCTATCTATCTATCTATCTATCTATCTATCTATCTATCTATCTATCTATTTATCTATCTATCTATCTATCTATCTATCTATCTATCTATCTATCTATCTATCTGCTAAATAATTGGGGAAAAAATTGTTTGAATCTATTCTAGACAGAAAATACCCAATAAAGCCAATGAGGGTATCAAACAAATACATGTGCTATATATTTACAGAGGATATTAGTAGCGGTAGTATTAGACTTTCTGGGTGCACCACAGAGCTGCTGCCTCATTCTTGCTCTGTTAATTAACATAATAAAGGGTGATGTTTGGTCCTGCTGATTGCTGGCAAGACAGAGGGGAAGGAGGGGTGATGTCCTGACGATTAGGATACAGAAATATCTGTATTTCTCTTTCTTTAATTCCCAGGAGAGTCTGGGACCCGACGGCGTTCAAGGCCATCATCGCGTGGTCGACGTGGCTGACGGTCCGGTGGAGCTGCGTCACCAGGCTTTTGTGACATAGCAGAGGGTGGACGGCATCGTTGCTCTCCGGGACAAACTGCCAGAGAGCGACAAAGGCGGGGCTTTCTGCCCGCCATGTCACAGACACCGACTGGTGAAGGGACGGTTCAAAAGCAGCCATTCGTAGACCTCTGTTGTCGCTGGGACACAGAGTCTGAAGCGGTAGGCAAACCTTCAGTAATCCAGTAGCTTCAGGATTTTCTAGGTTGGCTTGTACAGTGACAATAGTTCTCTAGCCCATGATACACTGGATGTTGTTTTGCCATTCTGGAGTATGGCAAGGATTAAAACACTAGACCAAATGCAGTCAATCACTTCATGATCCTCCATGAGAAATACAGGAAAATAGTCAAAAACAAGAGAAGAGACAACACAACAGAGGAAGAGAAAGGAACTGCAATGAGTGATTGACTGCATTTGGTCTAGTAAGTGTTTTAATCCTTGCCATACTCCAGAATGGCGATACACCTGGCGATTAGTAGGAAGTTGACAGCCACTGATGCTGGAGCTGGGCTGCCCAATGAGATACACATGACTGGAACACCTTGTGGCAGGAGATTTCTCCACCTTTCTTCTCTTCTCTGTTGGTTCGTCCTGTTCACTTGTATCGCTGACCACTTTCCCGCTGTGCAGATGTCTTACAGATGCCACGATCTCAGCAGTTCACAATCTTAAATTAAGATATAAAGCTTAGTTGGTTCAAACCTATTTCTCAATGTAATGTGTGATCATTGTGATATATGTACAATAGAGTAACATTTTTGAGATAGTCATGTACAGTGTTGCGATAACGGCGTCATTTTGTCAGTAACGGGATAATATAATTAATTACTTTTCCTGTCGTTACAATGCCGTTGACGTTACTGGTCATTAAAAGCGGTGCGTTACTATATATTGATATACTAACAGTAATGCGAGCGGACCACTGCCCAGGCTAGTGAGGAGTAACAGATCTCGATAGGTCACAGTCCTCGGTGTAGCACCTGTTTAACTTAACAAGGCTAAGGCAGCGTTATGGTAGCCAATCCGAGCCAGTGTTTTTACACGCGCGCCAAAGCACACCAGTGACACGACAAAAACGGAGAAGAGACAGAAATAGCGAGTCAGAAGCAAGCCGAAGAAAAATTATCATTTTCAAGGTGGCGATATAAACATTATTTAAGAAAATACTTGAAGTTCCTGAATGTCTACCAGACTGGGTATTTGATTTATTTAAGAATAGAGGTTTTATTGTTAAGTTTACTTCTGTTCTGAACAATCCAGTTGTTTCAGGTTGAGAGAATTTAATTTAATTTGATAGATGTCAATGTAAATATGTAAATAGATGTAGTTTGGCCTTTGAATAATCTGTTACATATTTACCACATTATATATCTTTCTTCTCCGAGGTTCACTTGGGGAGTAACACTGCACTTGGAGCCTACAATTCCAGTATCATCGCTCCGACATGGAATGAAAACCTGGCGTTCATCATGAGACATTTACATTGACAATATCAGCACCCAGAACTTTCATTCTAGTTACCTTATACTTAGCCTGATTGTGTGATTTATTTGTAACTTGTGTATTAGTCTGTATAATTTGTTTTTGTGTAATTTGTGTGTTAACGGGCCGCCCAATGGAGGATGGGTTCCCTTTTGAGTCTTGGTCCTCCCAAGGTTTCTTCCTATTCCCCACCATCTAGGGAGTTCTTCCTTGCCACTGTCGCCTTTGGCTTGCTCATAAGGGATTTGGACCCATAGTATTGTTAACTTTGTAAATACTGTAAAGCGCTTTGTGACAACATATGTTGTGAAAAGCGCTATACAAATATATTTGATATTTGATTTAAATGCACTTTATATAGTGTAACTGTTTACTTTTGCTTTTTATTATTATTATTATTTACAAAGATTTGGGATTTTAAAGGATTTTATCCTGCACTGGTCTGTGCAATAAATACTCATTTCAACTGACTGTGAAAACTGCTTTTTCAAAAAATCCTTATTCATTGGCATATAACTTTTTTTTTACTGTAATGCAAATAGTTACTTTCCCTGGTAACGAGTTACTTGTATTATAGAGTAATTCAGTTACTAACTCAGTTACGTTTTTGAACAAGTAGTGAGTAACTATAACTAATTACTTTTTTAAAGTAACGTTCCCAACACTGGTCATGTATCATACGATGTCATCCTTTCCAAGCATCAAAAGTATGTATGTTTTTGCATTAAATAGAGTTGAAATGTACATAGTGTCTATGTGTTTTATACCAGATAAATGAAAATGTTATTACCTATCGTTTGGTACCAATTTCAAAGCCATAGCATCAATCTCTGGGAATGTAGTTTTAACACTAGGAGTCCCAGCATTTTCATTCCACACTTTTTCCACCTGGTCTCCACCAGGGGGCAGTTCTGGGGATATTTGCATTCCATTAGGCCACCCTTTGTTATGTACATGCAGCCACTTATAGGTAGACGGGTGAGGGGGGGGTGATGGTGTGAACCATCAGTTCATTGTTCTGCTGGATGTGTTTAAAATTTAAAAAACGCTATTGGCTGCTAGAACGCGCTAAATGACGTCATCTCCGCACATACAGGTATGTTTGTGTTTTTGAACCTAAGGTTGTGGGGGAGGGTGAAAAAGAAAAGCGTTTGAGTGTGTCTTTGAGCTGATTAATTATTTCTTTTTTTCCATATAGTACTGTACTGCCACCTAGTGGTTCATGCTCGTATCTCGAGCGTGCACTCGGGTGTCGAACAGAAATTTTGCTCGTCTCGGTGCTCGTATCTTGGATCGCTCGTATATAGAGCAGCTCGTATCTCGAGGTACCACTGTAATAATAATCTTTATTTGTATAGCACCTTTCATACATACATGCAACTCAAAGTGCTAAAAACTACTGAAAATAAGGTAAAAAAAAAATTACTTGTCTCCCCCCCTCATTTCTAACCACATTTTAGGCTGTTATAGTTGATGATTGTGTAAGGCACCTCTTCCTGTACTATTTACTGTATTTTAGACATTGAGGGCTTTTGAGGGGACGGTGTGGATGAACACTGACCAGTGGCTGACCATGAACACTGAACACTGACCCTCTTTTCTCGCCTCCTCTTTTCGCTGTATGGCCCACCTAACCCCAATAATTTTTATTACTATTGTACTGTATTTTACAGAATTGTTTTCTTTTGATTCTTACATAAAAATAAAAGTTGTCCTCCAAAGATTAGTGTTAATGAAAAAGTAGTTTTTTGAACAGGTCTAGTGAGCCAAACGCCCCACCTGCCCTGTAGTAAATAGTTGTACATAATAAAAAAAATGTAAATATCAAATCAAATCCAATGAAATATATTTTGGTTTTCCACAACACATGTTGTCACAAAGCAGCTTTACAGGATTTACAAGTTTTAAATATGTTGTTATATGTTTATTATGTGTGTATAGTTGTACTTGTAGTGAAGGAGCACTGTTTGATAATAATAAAAAATGATCAAATCCTCTTGGGGCGGACATTTAATCCTTTATAAGGTAAAGATACATTGATAATTCAATTGAATAAAAAATATAGTATTAGTTTATATTAATAATCAAATGAAGGAAATGATAATATATGAAAGATTTGACTTGACTCTCAGCCGACAATTAGCTGGATGCTAACGTTATATAGGAAATCCCATAGGAATGCTATCGGAAATTAGCATTATCATGGCGGTGCTAATTGGCTTTCTAAAACAGCAAAGAGCGAGCAGGCTGTTTGTCTAATGTAAAGCATTAGTAGTAATGAAGAAAAGGTTTTCCTGTAGCGTTGGCTTGGTTCGGGCCAGTCCCCCCTCAACCGATGCATACCGGCTATTAGCCAGGATCAGGAGGTCACAGTGGGGTTTGAACCCTGCACTGAGTGGCCTGTCGCCCAACACCTTATCCACTGACCTACAGGACAACCAATTGTGCTTAAAACAAAAAATACATTTGAAGACATCAAATCCTCTTGGAGTGGACATTTAATCCTTTATAAGGTAAAGATACATTGATAATTCAATTTAATAAAAAATATACTATTCGTTTCATTAATAATCAAATGAAGGAAATGATAATATATCAAACATTTGACTTCACTCTCGGCCGACAATTAGCTCCATGCTAATGTTATATTGGAAATCCCATACCAATGCTACCGCAAATTAGCATTATCATGGCGGTGCTAATTGGCTTTCTAAAACACCAAGTACAACATCTATCAATAAGGTCGCTTTTTTATTTATACCATTAGTTTCATTAATAATCAAATGAAAGAAATTATAATATATCAAAGATTTGACTTCACTCTCGGCCGACAATTAGCTCCATGCTAATGTTATATTGGAAATCCCATACCAATGCTACCGCAAATTAGCATTATCATGGCGGTGCTAATTGGCTTCACCAAGTACTCTCTCTGTCTCTCTCTGTCTCTCTCTCTCTCTATCTATCTATCTATCTATCTATCTATCTATCTATCTATTTATCTATCTATCTATCTATCTATCTATCTATCTATCTATCTATCTATCTATCTATCTGCTAAATAATTGGGGAAAAAATTGTTTGAATCTATTCTAGACAGAAAATACCCAATAAAGCCAATGAGGGTATCAAACAAATACATGTGCTATATATTTACAGAGGATATTAGTAGCGGTAGTATTAGACTTTCTGGGTGCACCACAGAGCTGCTGCCTCATTCTTGCTCTGTTAATTAACATAATAAAGGGTGATGTTTGGTCCTGCTGATTGCTGGCAAGACAGAGGGGAAGGAGGGGTGATGTCCTGACGATTAGGATACAGAAATATCTGTATTTCTCTTTCTTTAATTCCCAGGAGAGTCTGGGACCCGACGGCGTTCAAGGCCATCATCGCGTGGTCGACGTGGCTGACGGTCCGGTGGAGCTGCGTCACCAGGCTTTTGTGACATAGCAGAGGGTGGACGGCATCGTTGCTCTCCGGGACAAACTGCCAGAGAGCGACAAAGGCGGGGCTTTCTGCCCGCCATGTCACAGACACCGACTGGTGAAGGGACGGTTCAAAAGCAGCCATTCGTAGACCTCTGTTGTCGCTGGGACACAGAGTCTGAAGCGGTAGGCAAACCTTCAGTAATCCAGTAGCTTCAGGATTTTCTAGGTTGGCTTGTACAGTGACAATAGTTCTCTAGCCCATGATACACTGGATGTTGTTTTGCCATTCTGGAGTATGGCAAGGATTAAAACACTAGACCAAATGCAGTCAATCACTTCATGATCCTCCATGAGAAATACAGGAAAATAGTCAAAAACAAGAGAAGAGACAACACAACAGAGGAAGAGAAAGGAACTGCAATGAGTGATTGACTGCATTTGGTCTAGTAAGTGTTTTAATCCTTGCCATACTCCAGAATGGCGATACACCTGGCGATTAGTAGGAAGTTGACAGCCACTGATGCTGGAGCTGGGCTGCCCAATGAGATACACATGACTGGAACACCTTGTGGCAGGAGATTTCTCCACCTTTCTTCTCTTCTCTGTTGGTTCGTCCTGTTCACTTGTATCGCTGACCACTTTCCCGCTGTGCAGATGTCTTACAGATGCCACGATCTCAGCAGTTCACAATCTTAAATTAAGATATAAAGCTTAGTTGGTTCAAACCTATTTCTCAATGTAATGTGTGATCATTGTGATATATGTACAATAGAGTAACATTTTTGAGATAGTCATGTACAGTGTTGCGATAACGGCGTCATTTTGTCAGTAACGGGATAATATAATTAATTACTTTTCCTGTCGTTACAATGCCGTTGACGTTACTGGTCATTAAAAGCGGTGCGTTACTATATATTGATATACTAACAGTAATGCGAGCGGACCACTGCCCAGGCTAGTGAGGAGTAACAGATCTCGATAGGTCACAGTCCTCGGTGTAGCACCTGTTTAACTTAACAAGGCTAAGGCAGCGTTATGGTAGCCAATCCGAGCCAGTGTTTTTACACGCGCGCCAAAGCACACCAGTGACACGACAAAAACGGAGAAGAGACAGAAATAGCGAGTCAGAAGCAAGCCGAAGAAAAATTATCATTTTCAAGGTGGCGATATAAACATTATTTAAGAAAATACTTGAAGTTCCTGAATGTCTACCAGACTGGGTATTTGATTTATTTAAGAATAGAGGTTTTATTGTTAAGTTTACTTCTGTTCTGAACAATCCAGTTGTTTCAGGTTGAGAGAATTTAATTTAATTTGATAGATGTCAATGTAAATATGTAAATAGATGTAGTTTGGCCTTTGAATAATCTGTTACATATTTACCACATTATATATCTTTCTTCTCCGAGGTTCACTTGGGGAGTAACACTGCACTTGGAGCCTACAATTCCAGTATCATCGCTCCGACATGGAATGAAAACCTGGCGTTCATCATGAGACATTTACATTGACAATATCAGCACCCAGAACTTTCATTCTAGTTACCTTATACTTAGCCTGATTGTGTGATTTATTTGTAACTTGTGTATTAGTCTGTATAATTTGTTTTTGTGTAATTTGTGTGTTAACGGGCCGCCCAATGGAGGATGGGTTCCCTTTTGAGTCTTGGTCCTCCCAAGGTTTCTTCCTATTCCCCACCATCTAGGGAGTTCTTCCTTGCCACTGTCGCCTTTGGCTTGCTCATAAGGGATTTGGACCCATAGTATTGTTAACTTTGTAAATACTGTAAAGCGCTTTGTGACAACA
Source organism: Brachyhypopomus gauderio (assembly GCF_052324685.1). NCBI lineage: Eukaryota > Metazoa > Chordata > Actinopteri > Gymnotiformes > Hypopomidae > Brachyhypopomus > Brachyhypopomus gauderio. The sequence continues at coordinate 37,053 of NW_027507393.1, forward strand.
TATGTTGTGAAAAGCGCTATACAAATATATTTGATATTTGATTTAAATGCACTTTATATAGTGTAACTGTTTACTTTTGCTTTTTATTATTATTATTATTTACAAAGATTTGGGATTTTAAAGGATTTTATCCTGCACTGGTCTGTGCAATAAATACTCATTTCAACTGACTGTGAAAACTGCTTTTTCAAAAAATCCTTATTCATTGGCATATAACTTTTTTTTTACTGTAATGCAAATAGTTACTTTCCCTGGTAACGAGTTACTTGTATTATAGAGTAATTCAGTTACTAACTCAGTTACGTTTTTGAACAAGTAGTGAGTAACTATAACTAATTACTTTTTTAAAGTAACGTTCCCAACACTGGTCATGTATCATACGATGTCATCCTTTCCAAGCATCAAAAGTATGTATGTTTTTGCATTAAATAGAGTTGAAATGTACATAGTGTCTATGTGTTTTATACCAGATAAATGAAAATGTTATTACCTATCGTTTGGTACCAATTTCAAAGCCATAGCATCAATCTCTGGGAATGTAGTTTTAACACTAGGAGTCCCAGCATTTTCATTCCACACTTTTTCCACCTGGTCTCCACCAGGGGGCAGTTCTGGGGATATTTGCATTCCATTAGGCCACCCTTTGTTATGTACATGCAGCCACTTATAGGTAGACGGGTGAGGGGGGGGTGATGGTGTGAACCATCAGTTCATTGTTCTGCTGGATGTGTTTAAAATTTAAAAAACGCTATTGGCTGCTAGAACGCGCTAAATGACGTCATCTCCGCACATACAGGTATGTTTGTGTTTTTGAACCTAAGGTTGTGGGGGAGGGTGAAAAAGAAAAGCGTTTGAGTGTGTCTTTGAGCTGATTAATTATTTCTTTTTTTCCATATAGTACTGTACTGCCACCTAGTGGTTCATGCTCGTATCTCGAGCGTGCACTCGGGTGTCGAACAGAAATTTTGCTCGTCTCGGTGCTCGTATCTTGGATCGCTCGTATATAGAGCAGCTCGTATCTCGAGGTACCACTGTAATAATAATCTTTATTTGTATAGCACCTTTCATACATACATGCAACTCAAAGTGCTAAAAACTACTGAAAATAAGGTAAAAAAAAAAATTACTTGTCTCCCCCCCTCATTTCTAACCACATTTTAGGCTGTTATAGTTGATGATTGTGTAAGGCACCTCTTCCTGTACTATTTACTGTATTTTAGACATTGAGGGCTTTTGAGGGGACGGTGTGGATGAACACTGACCAGTGGCTGACCATGAACACTGAACACTGACCCTCTTTTCTCGCCTCCTCTTTTCGCTGTATGGCCCACCTAACCCCAATAATTTTTATTACTATTGTACTGTATTTTACAGAATTGTTTTCTTTTGATTCTTACATAAAAATAAAAGTTGTCCTCCAAAGATTAGTGTTAATGAAAAAGTAGTTTTTTGAACAGGTCTAGTGAGCCAAACGCCCCACCTGCCCTGTAGTAAATAGTTGTACATAATAAAAAAAATGTAAATATCAAATCAAATCCAATGAAATATATTTTGGTTTTCCACAACACATGTTGTCACAAAGCAGCTTTACAGGATTTACAAGTTTTAAATATGTTGTTATATGTTTATTATGTGTGTATAGTTGTACTTGTAGTGAAGGAGCACTGTTTGATAATAATAAAAAATGATCAAATCCTCTTGGGGCGGACATTTAATCCTTTATAAGGTAAAGATACATTGATAATTCAATTGAATAAAAAATATAGTATTAGTTTATATTAATAATCAAATGAAGGAAATGATAATATATGAAAGATTTGACTTGACTCTCAGCCGACAATTAGCTGGATGCTAACGTTATATAGGAAATCCCATAGGAATGCTATCGGAAATTAGCATTATCATGGCGGTGCTAATTGGCTTTCTAAAACAGCAAAGAGCGAGCAGGCTGTTTGTCTAATGTAAAGCATTAGTAGTAATGAAGAAAAGGTTTTCCTGTAGCGTTGGCTTGGTTCGGGCCAGTCCCCCCTCAACCGATGCATACCGGCTATTAGCCAGGATCAGGAGGTCACAGTGGGGTTTGAACCCTGCACTGAGTGGCCTGTCGCCCAACACCTTATCCACTGACCTACAGGACAACCAATTGTGCTTAAAACAAAAAATACATTTGAAGACATCAAATCCTCTTGGAGTGGACATTTAATCCTTTATAAGGTAAAGATACATTGATAATTCAATTTAATAAAAAATATACTATTCGTTTCATTAATAATCAAATGAAGGAAATGATAATATATCAAACATTTGACTTCACTCTCGGCCGACAATTAGCTCCATGCTAATGTTATATTGGAAATCCCATACCAATGCTACCGCAAATTAGCATTATCATGGCGGTGCTAATTGGCTTTCTAAAACACCAAGTACAACATCTATCAATAAGGTCGCTTTTTTATTTATACCATTAGTTTCATTAATAATCAAATGAAAGAAATTATAATATATCAAAGATTTGACTTCACTCTCGGCCGACAATTAGCTCCATGCTAATGTTATATTGGAAATCCCATACCAATGCTACCGCAAATTAGCATTATCATGGCGGTGCTAATTGGCTTCACCAAGTACTCTCTCTGTCTCTCTCTGTCTCTCTCTCTCTCTATCTATCTATCTATCTATCTATCTATCTATTTATCTATCTATCTATCTATCTATCTATCTATCTATCTATCTATCTATCTATCTATCTATCTGCTAAATAATTGGGGAAAAAATTGTTTGAATCTATTCTAGACAGAAAATACCCAATAAAGCCAATGAGGGTATCAAACAAATACATGTGCTATATATTTACAGAGGATATTAGTAGCGGTAGTATTAGACTTTCTGGGTGCACCACAGAGCTGCTGCCTCATTCTTGCTCTGTTAATTAACATAATAAAGGGTGATGTTTGGTCCTGCTGATTGCTGGCAAGACAGAGGGGAAGGAGGGGTGATGTCCTGACGATTAGGATACAGAAATATCTGTATTTCTCTTTCTTTAATTCCCAGGAGAGTCTGGGACCCGACGGCGTTCAAGGCCATCATCGCGTGGTCGACGTGGCTGACGGTCCGGTGGAGCTGCGTCACCAGGCTTTTGTGACATAGCAGAGGGTGGACGGCATCGTTGCTCTCCGGGACAAACTGCCAGAGAGCGACAAAGGCGGGGCTTTCTGCCCGCCATGTCACAGACACCGACTGGTGAAGGGACGGTTCAAAAGCAGCCATTCGTAGACCTCTGTTGTCGCTGGGACACAGAGTCTGAAGCGGTAGGCAAACCTTCAGTAATCCAGTAGCTTCAGGATTTTCTAGGTTGGCTTGTACAGTGACAATAGTTCTCTAGCCCATGATACACTGGATGTTGTTTTGCCATTCTGGAGTATGGCAAGGATTAAAACACTAGACCAAATGCAGTCAATCACTTCATGATCCTCCATGAGAAATACAGGAAAATAGTCAAAAACAAGAGAAGAGACAACACAACAGAGGAAGAGAAAGGAACTGCAATGAGTGATTGACTGCATTTGGTCTAGTAAGTGTTTTAATCCTTGCCATACTCCAGAATGGCGATACACCTGGCGATTAGTAGGAAGTTGACAGCCACTGATGCTGGAGCTGGGCTGCCCAATGAGATACACATGACTGGAACACCTTGTGGCAGGAGATTTCTCCACCTTTCTTCTCTTCTCTGTTGGTTCGTCCTGTTCACTTGTATCGCTGACCACTTTCCCGCTGTGCAGATGTCTTACAGATGCCACGATCTCAGCAGTTCACAATCTTAAATTAAGATATAAAGCTTAGTTGGTTCAAACCTATTTCTCAATGTAATGTGTGATCATTGTGATATATGTACAATAGAGTAACATTTTTGAGATAGTCATGTACAGTGTTGCGATTACGGCGTCATTTTGTCAGTAACGGGATAATATAATTAATTACTTTTCCTGTCGTTACAATGCCGTTGACGTTACTGGTCAGTAAAAGCGGTGCGTACTATATATTGATATACTAACAGTAATGCGAGCGGACCACTGCCCCAGGCTAGTGAGGAGTAACAGATCTCGATAGGTCACAGTCCTCGGTGTAGCACCTGTTTAACTTAACAAGGCTAAGGCAGCGGTTATGGTAGCCAATCCGAGCCAGTGTTTTTACACGCGCGCCAAAGCACACCAGTGACACGACAAAAAACGGAGAAGAGACAGAAATAGCGAGTCAGAAGCAAGCCGAAGAAAAATTATCATTTTCAAGGTGGCGATATAAACATTATTTAAGAAAATACTTGAAGTTCCTGAATGTCTACCAGACTGGGTATTTGATTTATTTAAGAATAGAGGTTTTATTGTTAAGTTTACTTCTGTTCTGAACAATCCAGTTGTTTCAGGTTTGAGAGAATTTAATTTAATTTGATAGATGTCAATGTAAATATGTAAATAGATGTAGTTTGGCCTTTGAATAATCTGTTACATATTTACCACATTATATATCTTTCTTCTCCGAGGTTCACTTGGGGAGTAACACTGCACTTGGAGCCTACAATTCCAGTATCATCGCTCCGACATGGAATGAAAACCTGGCGTTCATCATGAGACATTTACATTGACAATATCAGCACCCAGAACTTTCATTCTAGTTACCTTATACTTAGCCTGATTGTGTGATTTATTTGTAACTTGTGTATTAGTCTGTATAATTTGTTTTTGTGTAATTTGTGTGTTAACGGGCCGCCCAATGGAGGATGGGTTCCCTTTTGAGTCTTGGTCCTCCCAAGGTTTCTTCCTATTCCCCCACCATCTAGGGAGTTCTTCCTTGCCACTGTCGCCTTTGGCTTGCTCATAAGGGATTTGGACCCATAGTATTGTTAACTTTGTAAATACTGTAAAGCGCTTTGTGACAACATATGTTGTGAAAAGCGCTTACAAATATATTTGATATTTGATTTAAATGCACTTTATATAGTGTAACTGTTTACTTTTGCTTTTTATTATTATTATTATTTACAAAGATTTGGGATTTTAAAGGATTTTATCCTGCAACTGGTCTGTGCAATAAATACTCATTTCAACTGACTGTGAAAACTGCTTTTTCAAAAAATCCTTATTCATTGGCATATAACTTTTTTTTTACTGTAATGCAATAGTTACTTTCCCTGGTAACGAGTTACTTGTAATATAGAGTAATTCAGTTACTAACTCAGTTACGTTTTTGAACAAGTAGTGAGTAACTATAACTAATTACTTTTTAAAGTAACGTTCCCAACACTGGTCATGTATCATACGATGTCATCCTTTCCAAGCATCAAAAGTATGTATGTTTTTGCATTAAATAGAGTTGATATGTACATAGTGTCTATGTGTTTATATACCAGATAAATGAAAATGTTATTACCTATCGTTTGGGTACCAATTTCAAAGCCATAGCATCAATCTCTGGGAATGTAGTTTTAACACTAGGAGTCCCAGCATTTTCATTCCACACTTTTTCCACCTGGTCTCCACCAGGGGGCAGTTCTGGGG
>NW_027507394.1:0-17500 GCF_052324685.1 Brachyhypopomus gauderio
TTCACACGGGTGGTGCACACTTGCTGAGCTGCCGTGTGCCTCACCCCACCCTGTCACACACACACACACACACACACACACACACACACACACACACACACACACACACACACACACAAAACAAGAGTAGCTTTCCTGAAGCCTTGAGCTTTTGCGTTTGTGATGTGTGCGTTTTTGTGCTTGTTTGCGTATGCATCTTCCTGTCGGGGCTTAACAGCTTTCATGGCAACAACAATCATATCACCTCACTTCTAATAACGTCTAACAGCAAACTTCTGTGGAAAATTCGCACTCACTTGGGTGAAGTGTGTGCGTGCAAGCGTGTGTGTGTGTGTGTATATGTGTGTGTGTGTGTAAGTGAATCACTTAGGACTGCTCCATTCGTTTATTTTGAGGCTTGAATGCGCCAAGTTTGTTTGCGACGGAAATCAGTCTTTGTGTTGGAGCTTGTAGGCTGGCTTTGAACTGCAGACAGTTTTAATTAACGCAGGCTAAAAACCCAGCAAACAGCAATTAGTCGTCCCCAACTCAACTCGCCGTGCTGAGGATGCAGCCACTCTGGTGAGCCCAGGGTGAGGCCCCCGTCCAGAGTGAGACCCCCGTCCAGGGTGAGGCCCCCGTCCAGGGTGAGGCCCCTGTCCAGAGTGAGACCCCCGTCCAGGGTGAGACCCCCGCCCAGGTTGAGACCCCCGTCCAGGGTGAGGCCCCCGTCCAGAGTGAGACCCCCGTCCAGGGTGAGGCCCCCGCCCAGAGTGAGACCCCTGTCCAGGGTGAGGCCCCCACCCAGAGTGAGACCCCTGTCCAGGGTGAGGCCCCTGTCCAGAGTGAGACCCCCGTCCAGGGTGAGACCCCCGCCCAGGTTGAGACCCCCGTCCAGGGTGAGGCCCCCGTCCAGAGTGAGACCCCCGTCCAGGGTGAGGCCCCCGCCCAGAGTGAGGCCCCCGTCCAGGGTGAGGCCCCCGTCCAGAGTGAGACCCCCGTCCAGGGTGAGGCCCCCGTCCAGGGTGAGGCCCCTGTCCAGAGTGAGACCCCCGTCCAGGGTGAGGCCCCCGCCCAGAGTGAGACCCCTGTCCAGGGTGAGGCCCCTGTCCAGGGTGAGACCCCCGCCCAGGTTGAGACCCCCGTCCAGGGTGAGGCCCCCGTCCAGAGTGAGACCCCCGTCCAGGGTGAGGCCCCCGCCCAGAGTGAGACCCCTGTCCAGGGTGAGGCCCCCGTCCAGGGTGAGACCCCCGTCCAGGTTGAGACCCCCGCCCAGGGTGAGGCCCCCGCCCAGAGTGAGACCCCTGTCCAGGGTGAGACCCCCGTCCAGGTTGAGACCCCCGCCCAGGGTGAGGCCCCCGCCCAGAGTGAGACCCCCGTCCAGGTTGAGACCCCTGTCCAGGTTGAGACCCCCGCCCAGGGTCAATCAATCACTCAAAATTTATTCCTATAGGGCTTTTTTTTTGTTGTCACAAAGCAGCTTTTACAAGTGTCCGAGTCCAAGCCCTCCGTGAGCAAGCCAAGGGCGACAGAGGCAAAGAAAAACTCCCTAAGGAAGAAACCTTGAGAGGAACCAAGACTCAGGGAGGGAACCCATCCTCCTCTGGTCACCATGACAACAATAATTACAGAGATACATAAACAAAGAAGAAGAAGATGTCTGAGGGCCCAGACGAGGACACTGATGAGTCAAAATGTCCCAGCTGATAATCCTCAGCTGTGTACTCTGCAAAATTGCAAATTTCTGAAACTTGTGTTCTGAATATTCATGCTGTAGCATTTCTGTGTGTTCTGAATACCTGTGCTGTAGGAATGCTGTAGCGTGCTGATCTCTAGGACACAGAGAGATGTGCAGGGTTCATAAAGTGTGTGTGTGTGTGTGTGTGTGTGTGTGTGTGTGTGTGTGTGTGTGTGTGTGTGTGTGTGTGTGTGTGAGTGTGTGTGTGTGTGTGTATGTGGGTACATATGCATGTTATGTATGCACATGCATTTTATTTTTCAATGGGTACATGTTGCTATTTCTGACCACTAGAGGGAGTTTAGACAAGAAAACACAGGGATGCAAAAGGCAGCTCTCTTCTTCCAGATGTGATCTGAGCTCTCTCTCTCTCTCTCTATCTCTATCTCTATCTCCCTCTCTCAGTCAAAATTCAAGTCAAGACGGCTTTATTAGCAGATTGTCTGATGTACAATATTTTAGGAAACAGTTGGAAGTGTTTACATTTGATTGTTACATAATAACAGCAATAATAATTACGAGAGCCTGCACACCACACACATTCTCTCTCTCTCTCTCTCTCTCTCTCTCTCTCTCTCTCTCTATCATTCTCACTCTCAATTTCTCTCTCGTTTTCTGTCTTTCTCATCCTGTCTTTGTTCAGCACCATGCTAACACTCCCCACAGCCATCTCTGACTGTACTGCTACCCAGGCCTTTGTTAAGTGACATGAACTCCTGAATAATTCAAACACTTGTGTGTGTGTGTGTGTGTGTGTGTGTGTGTGTGTGTGTGTGTGTGTGTGTGTGTGTGTGTGTGTGTGTGTGTGTGTGTGTGTGCGCAATAAATAGACACATTACATACTGCACACTAAGCACACTGTTTAGCCCAGTGTTCTTAGTAAGATTTTCACGAGCACACTTATACACAGACACACACATATTTTCATTCTATACAAAGCATTATACACATTTACAAACACACACACATGCACACACACACTTTCCATACAATCTGACATTCAGTCACAGACAGTGACCTTCCCTCCTTAATGTAACAGAATGAACGTCATCATTACCATTGTGGGTTTTGTTTGATGAATGTGATGGGCGGGGCTTCCGTCGTTTGACCCTCTGACTAATGTGATTTGGAGAGTAAATGAATTAAGTGGACCTTTGAATGCACACTGGCTAGTGGGCTATTAGCGTAATGCCCAATTTCTTTCTTTTTTTTGTTGTTGTTGATAGAATCAGCAGTAAGTCTCTGAGCTCAGGCCGCATGCCGGCGCTGCAGGTCTGCAGAGTCCGGGGAGATTGAGAGTGACGTAGCCCAGGGCTCGCTGGCTCCAGCCTGGCTGATGTGGAGCAGCTGGGCCTGGGAGAGGTGACACGCTCCCTCCCTGTCTCGCCACACTCGCTTCTGGAAACCCTCGCTCGCCCTCTGTCCAGATCGCCCACAATCTCTCTCTCCATTCCCTGCGAGTGTGTGTGTGTGTGGTTGTGTGTAAAAAAAAAGAGAGCTAGCAGATGTTTACATCTTAACACTGAATAGCTTGACCTGCTCCTAACTGCAGAAGCTGCCCTGTCTAGCCTGGACCCAGGCCACATGGTCCCCGGACCCAGGCCACACGGCCCCTGGACCCAGGCCACATGGCCCCCGGACCCAGGCCACACGGCTCCCGTAGCACTGCTCTGGCACACAGGCCAGGCCGCCGCCTCACACACACACAAACACTCGGCGCACTACAGCCTGCTCGATGGGTCGGGAGGTCACTGGCTTGCTCGTTCATCGGGGCGTGCCAGTGTTGGCTCCTGACCCACCGTCCTCCTCTGGGCCCGATCTCCCCATCCTTGGGAGCACGGAGGCTTCCTTTTTTTTTTTTTTAATTAGCCGGCCGGCAGTGGCAGCAGCGGCAGTGAGGCAGCGTGGTTTAATTAATTCGAGCGGCAGAAGGTGATCCCTGCTAGTTGTGGAATAATTGCGTGGAGAGAGCCGGAGTGCGGCGGTGATAATAATTACACTCACCTTAATCGACTGAGCTGAAATGAATTCCCTTTATGCTCTCGGAGGAAGAGAAGCAGCAAGAAGGGATAGAGAGAGGGAGGAAGGGATAGAGAGAGGGAGGTAGGGATAGAGAGAGGGAGGAAGGGATAGAGAGAGGGAGGAAGGGATAGAGAGAGGGAGGTAGGGATAGAGAGAGGGAGGAAAGGATAGAGAGAGGGAGGAAGGGATAGAGAGAGGGAGGAAGAAAGACTGAGAGAGGCCACGGCTATGAAGGCGCGGGCTGCGATCCCTCCTGGGTCAGAGCGTGGTCTCTGAGGTGCGGCCAGCGTTGACCCTGAGCCAGCAGCAATGGACTGAAGCGGAACACTCTCCCCTCCGCTCACTCTGCTACACACACACACACACACACACACACATACACACACACTCACACAGGAAACACACGCTCCTTCACGAGAACCTATTTCAGGTGTGGAGGAGTGCAGAGCTCCGGGTGATGGGGCTGTGGTTTCATCCACCCAGCTGCTCACTCAGAGACCTTTTACACCCAGTCAAATGACAGATGTGACAAGTGTGCAGTTTAAGGTCAGTGTGGGCGAGGTGCTGACACTCGTATCAAACCTCCACGACAGATAGGTGTGTGTGTGTGTGTGTGTGTGTGTGTGTGTGTGTGTGTGTGTGTGTATGTGTGTGTGTGTATGTGTGTGTGTGTGTTGCAGAGTCTAGAAGGGTCAGAGATGGCCAGAAGCTGTGTTCGTGTCATGAGTAATGTGTGTGTGTGTGTGTGTGTGTGTGTGTGTGTGTGTGTGTGTGTGTGTGTGTGTGTGTGTGTGTGTGTGTGTGTGTGTGTGTGTGTGTGTGTGAGCAGCTAATAAGGTGAAGTGGAGAGCAGGCGTGTGTGTAAACACAGGTGAGAGTGAGACAGTCCACTTGAGCTTTAGCCTCCTGCCTTTACATGTTCATCTATATTTAAACATGCAAGGCTGTGAAACCAGACTGCTGCTGCCGCTTTCTCGAAAACAGCTTCTCGTTTTCACTTGGTTACACACACACACACACACACACACACACACACTCACAAACGATATACACCCAATGTGTACAGAAACACACCACACAAGTTAGCATCCATACAAGTTATCAAGTGTTTACATAACACACACACACACACACACACACACACACACACACACACACACACACACACACCTCTGAAACCTGATAACTTAATGGCTGGCTGGGGTTGTCCTGGAGGCTCATCAGCTAGGCTGTGCAGGCCTGACAGTTTCATTGGCAGCTTGGCAATGTGACCGGAGATGGGGCTGCTATTTACAGCAGCGCTGCTCCTGCTCCCCGCTCGGACAATTCACATAAATCCACTTGAGTGATCGCTTAGCGTCCAGGCAGAGGAGACGACGTGCCACCCTGACTCTCTCGCGCGCTCTCATTCTCGCTCGCGCTCTCTCGTTCAACCCCCCCCCCCTCTCTCTCTCTCTCTCTCTCAGTCTATCGCTCTCTCTCTCTCTCTCTCGCTCGCTCAATGGTGTGCTCACGGTCGCATTAGAGGCGGCTGAGCTTTTATTTATAGCCCCCGCTGCCATTGCATTAATGACGGGCGCGCGCTCTCTTTACCCCTCCCTCTCTGTTCCCCTTCAACTATCATTTCACTTTACGAGGCGCTCTAAAACAGGGGGCATATCGCGCGTGCCGCCGTTTTACGCCACGGATATCGATAACGGCTGTAAGTCACACCTGACGCTCCGCCTGATGGGGGTGGCACCGGCCTCCACCTTAGAGGAAAAAACGGACCCGTCCGACTGGAGACGAGAGCTACTGATGTGGGGATGAAAACACCTCCGAGGTCACGAGGGGATGGAGGGATAGGATGGGGAGAAGAGGAGGCGGTGACCGGTCTGAGCCCGGGTCACCCTCGTGTTGAAACCTGAGTGTCCAGGCCAACACCAGCAGCGCGTGTCCTCGACCACGTGTACCCACCGAGCGCGTGCGCTCCAGCCGCACTGCTCCCTCTCACCCCGCGTCTGTCACTCGCCGTTATGCAAGCTCGCCGTGACAGCCCAAGATCTATTTACGACGCTAGCGACTGTGAGCGTCAGCGATTTCGAGGTCCGCCCCCTCCTATGCGCCCTGCCCGACGACTCTCGCATCCGCTTGAAACCAGCCAGTAAAAGCGCAGCGCTCGGTGCGCGTTCGACAGGCAGCCGCGGCCGTCCCGAACCGAGCCGTTAACCGGGCCCCCGTAGCACGCGCCGCTTTGGGCCTGCAGCGGCTGATGCCAGAGACGCCGCGTGACGCCGGCGTGTTTTTCTACGAATGAGGTGTCATATTTAGAGTGCAGAAGCAGGCTGTACGCACCGGTGCGGAGCAGGAGACGCAGGGAAGGCCTGACAGAAGGAGCTAAAGGAGCTCAGACTTACACGCTCTCTTCACAGACCAGATGAGAACAGGAATGGGTGTAATCATAAGAGACTTTAATATGCGAGTCTACGTAATGCCACAAGAGCATAAAAATTAGCACAAAGGGCTCTGCAGATCAGAAGCGTGGGCATGAGTGTGTGTGTGTGTGTGTGTGTGTGTGTGTGTGTGTGTGTTTGAACTTATGCTGCATGTCCATTTGTGTGTGTGTGTGTGTGTGTGGGCACACTAATCTATCACAGTCATTATGAACCATCTGCCTCACACACAGTGACGGAGGGTGGCAGAGCCTTACCAGCAGAGGATAACAACACCTGTAACTCGTTAGGGCATGTTGATGCACTGCCGCAGGGTGTGAACACAGCATGCAGAGTGACAGAGGTGTAGACACACACACACACACACACACACACAAATGCACATGCTCACTCACACTCACACACCTGCTCATTTCTGCAGCCTCTCCTAACAGACCTATTGTCTCCTCTGTGCAGGAGCAACACACAGACGTCTGTTTGCACGTCTGCAGGTTGGGGATGTGCGAGTGTGTGTGCATGCATGTCAGTGTGTGTGTGTGTACGTGTGTGTATGTATATGTGAGTTGTTTTGATAACCGCTACTTGTATTTTCTAGGCCTCAAGGAAGAAATAAAGCTTTGTTGTGTTAATTAATGCATTAGTCTCTTAGATCCTCACACAGATACTCCAATACAAAAAGATTTGCATCTATTGTAATTGTGATTATGTATGAGGCATATGAGACATGACCTCTGAAACACAACACCTGCAACTGCTCTGCGTTCTCTTAAAGGGACATACGCTCTCCGTGCGGAAGCCATGTATACTGCTTTGGGTTAAGCTCACCATAATACATCCTTCTGGTGAGCGGCAGTGTGTAGGTGGATGAACGTGTATGTGTGTGTGTGTGTCTTAATGGTGGTCTCAGATTGGATGCTTATGATTGTATTATTGCATTATTCTGTGTGTGTGTGTGTGTGTGTGTGTGTGTGCGCAGATGAGTGGTCATCTCAGACCAAGGGTTTATAATGGTTGTATTATAGCAATATTGTGTGTGTGTGTGTGTGTGTGTGTGTGTGTGTGTGTGTGTGGGTTTGAGGTCTCCAACTGGACATTTATAATCATTGTATTATAGTATTATTCTGCTCCTGTTCCTCGTCTGCACATTGGTCAGTGCTGTGTGTCACCATGGAGATCAAAGCAGACTTTAGCCCTGATCTGATTACTCCGACAGGAGCGGCGGCCCCAACACCTCATATTATGAAAGAAATTCACCAAGGACCTTGATCTGTGCAGGAGCTTGGGTGGAGCTAGAGTGGTGGGCGCGGCTTGGGTGGGGGCGGAGCCTGAGTTAAATGGAACTCAGTATAATGGAAGATAGGAGCACTCGGTTGTTTTGGAGGCTAGTGACATTTGCAGTTATTTCATTATGATTGTGGCTCTGAGAGAATCGTCTGCACTGGGTTAGTGATGGCAGCGTGAACACCGTGTGAGTAGCAGGGCCAGAGGTGTTATAGCCCAGCCAAACAGGAAGGAATGCAGATGGTGCCTAATGCCCCGCCCACTGTGTGGCCCCCGCTGTGCAGCCTTCATCTCGGCCCCTACTGTGCGACCCCCCCCACTGTGTGGCCCAAACTATGTGGCCCCCACCTCGGCCACTGTCTGCCTGTCTGTCTGCCTGTTTTTTTTTTTTTTGTTTTTTTTTTTTACAGGGGGTGGGGTGTGTTCATGAAGACGGCTCTCTCCAGAGTCAGTCGTTTCCATGAAACAAATGCATCTTCTCCAGAATGGCGTTCTACATCCTGGTCCCCTGTGCCTTTTAAAGGAAATGACACATCTCATGTGATGACCTGACAGCCTCAGCACTGGGTCCCTCCAACAATGCTGCGCACGTTGCCCCAAACGCGACCCCCACCGCTGACACTCCCCACCCCAACCCCACCCCTCGCTTTCAGCCTGGTAAATGGTTCGATGTTGCCGAAGTAAATAATTTATCCAGCAAGTTGAAAGTTCCGTGCTTAACGGGTTAAGTGCTTGGTTTCAAGAGCGGCACAATTTACCTCCCGCACATGAATAAAAGATGGAGACCCACAGCTGGGGTCTGCACTGTCTGGGGCTTTTTTTCCGCTTATTTATGTGTGTTTGTGTATATGTGTGTGTGTGAGGGGTGTGTGTGTGTGTGTGTGTGTGTGTGTGTGTTGAGTGAATTTTCCTTGTGCATTAGTAAAACGTATCGATGGTGTGTGATGACACAGTGACTTCTTAACCTCAGCCTCAACCAACATGGAGATGTTTCATGGCTTTTCTTCTCTTCTCTGCCGCTCCACTGAGGTGGATGGAACCTCACTCGGCCCTCTAAGGCCATCAGAAGGGTGTAGAAGAGGAAGGTGCGGAGGGGTGTGAGTGACATTTGAGCCCCTCCCTGACAGTGATGTATAGAGTGGTAACACTCCCGTCCTGCAGCATGTCGCCGCTCACCTTTAACCTCCTGTTCCCGTTATGATGAGCAGCCATGCAGTAGGTTGATGAGAACGCTGGTGTGATGGATGGCCTTCAGGTGGGAAGCTGAACGGTTGTTCAGAGGCTCAGATGTTACGTGCCCAACGTTACAGAAGATTTACTGAAACTGTCTCATCACGTGTGCCGCTCAATCAGAGTCTTGTGCGCGCTTGTGGACGTGTGAGTGTGTACCTGCGCGTGCTTGGGAGCGTGCGCTCGCCGAGAGGCGGAGCCTGACAGACCTGCCCGGCCCACACCTCCCCTCACGTCTCCTCCCCTCACGTCTCCTCACCTCACGTCTCCTCCCCTCACGTCTCCTCCCCTCACGTCTCCTCACCTCACGTGTCCTCACCTCTTGTCTCCTCCCCTCACGTCTCCTCACCTCACGTCTCCTCCCCTCACGTTTCCTCACCTCACGTCTCCTCCCCTCACGTCTCCTCACCTCACGTCTCCTCACCTCTTGTCTCCTCACCTCACGTGTCCTCACCTCTTGTCTCCTCACCTCACGTCTCCTCCCCTCACGTCTCCTCCCCTCATGTGTCCTCACCTCTTGTCTCCTCACCTCACGTCTCCTCCCCTCACGTCTCCTCACCTCACGTCTCCTCCCCTCACGTTTCCTCACCTCATGTCTCCTCACCTCACGTCTCCTCCCCTCACGTTTCCTCACCTCACGTCTCCTCACCTCACATCTCCTCCCCTCACGTCTCCTCCCCTCATGTGTCCTCACCTCTTGTCTCCTCACCTCACGTCTCCTCCCCTCACGTCTCCTCACCTCACGTCTCCTCCCCTCACGTCTCCTCACCTCACGTCTCCTCACCTCACGTCTCCTCCCCTCACGTTTCCTCACCTCACATCTCCTCCCCTCACGTCTCCTCACCTCTTGTCTCCTCACCTCACGCCTCCTCCCCTCACGTTTCCTCACCTCACGTTTCCTCACCTCACGTCTCCTCCCCTCACGTCTCCTCCCCTCACGTCTCCTCACCTCTTGTCTCCTCACCTCACGTCTCCTCCCCTCACGTCTCCTCACCTCTTGTCTCCTCACCTCACGTCTCCTCCCCTCACGTTTCCTCACCTCATGTCTCCTCCCCTCAGCTATTTATGAGCCCCAATCTCATCTCTGTTTCCATATTCCCTCCACGGCTCACGCTTGCGCGTGTGAGTGTGTTTTCCCCGATGTTCCATCTCCGACCTGGTTCTTGCTCTCCCTCATGAGAGCCCCAGCTGTCACAAGGTTGCCATAATAAGTTTGGCATTCTCGTCTCACAAGTCAGAGGGACAGGGAATTGTACCAGAGGTGAGCTGAGCTCAGACTGGTTGGAAGGTCGGCTGTAGTATAGCTGGCACATTGTGGTCATCAGTTCACCGGGGAGTTAGCTGATCCTATTAACTAGACATCCCATAGGAAGCATTAGCATAAACAGTTAGAGAATGTTTATACAGCCCTCAAGGGCTTTTCAGTTTTGCACCAGGCCTCTTGCGTTTTAAATTAAAGGATGGTCTCTCGTCTGTCTGTCTGTCTGTCTGTCTCTCTCTCTCTCTCTCTCTCCTCTCTCTCTCTCTCTCTCTCTCACTCTCTCTCTCTCTCTTTCTCTCTCTCTCTCTCTCTTTCTCTTTCTCCCCAGTAAGGCACTCACTTATGCTTATGCTCAGAGTGTTATCACACACACACACACACACACACACACACACACACACACACACACACACACACAGTGTTTGTTGCAGCAGGATGGTTAGCAGTGCTGTCCGTCTGCCTGGGGCCAGACAGGAGCTGTGGGCAGGGCCAGTTTTAATACTGCCCTCTGCAGCTTCCAGCACCACTGATTAGATCTGCCTCTGCTGCCCAGACCCTTCCACCCTGCCCGTGTGTGTGTGTGTGTGTGTGTGTGTGTGTGTGTGTGTGTGTGTGTGTGTGTGTGTGTGTGTGTGTGTGTCTGTGTGTCTGTGTCTGTGCATGTGTGTATTTACGTGTGTGTGCTTGTATGTATGTGTGTTTGTGTGCCTGCTTGTGTGTGTGTGTGTGTGTGTGTGTGTGTCTGTGCATGTGTGTATTTACATGTGTGTGTGCTTGTATGTATGTGTTTGTGTGCCTGCTTGTGTGTGTGTGTGTGTGTATTTACATGTGTGTGTGCTTGTATGTATGTGTGTTTGTGTGCCTGCTTGTGTGTGTGTGTGTGTGTGTGTGTGTGTGTGTGTGTGTGTGTGTGTGTGTGTGTGTGTGTGTGTATTTGATGGTTTGCTTAATGGCTGTCAAACACATTGCGCAATCTCAACGAGCTGTAATGACGACTGTCATAACAGAGGACCAGACAGCAATGGAGAAGAAAAGAAAGAGAGGGGGAGACAGAGGGAGACAGAGGGAGAGAGAGGGAGACAGAGGGAGACAGAGGAGGAGACAGAGGGAGAGAGAGGGAGACAGAGGGAGACAGAGGAGGAGACAGAGGGAGAGAGAGGGAGATAGAGGGAGAGAGAAAGCAGCTATGATCCAGACAGTGTAAGTACAACGTAAGAAATGAAAAGCAAAGGGCATGCATGTGATTGGCTTCCTGAATCAGGGCGCTGATGTCAGGGAGGGAGACTGGTGCGTGGCCATTTTTATGGGCTCCTGTTTCTGCCTGAGACTAATATCTGAACGGAGGAGTGGGGAGTGGAGGATACTGCAGGCTGCAGGAAACAGCCAGTTTAATAACTAAATGCCTATTAGACATAGCAGGAGCGACACTTCCTCTTGTTTTGTTATTCTTTTCCTCTCTCATCATTTCTCACTCCTCTACTCTTCTCTCTCTCTCTTGCTCTCTCTCTCTCTCTTTTTCTCCCCCACACCCCTGTAATCTCGTCTCAGTTTTATTAGCCCCTTATTGTCGTGTAGTGCAGCAGGATTTGACAAATGCAGGGGGGTTTGATGACAGGGTCATGGTCGTCCTCGCCCCCCCTACCCGGGTGCCCAGCACGGGGGGGCGTGGCCCGGCCCCGGGCTGCCATCAGCTCGTCTGACAGCTTCATCAACACGCCCACCCCTCCTCTGCCCCCTCCTTCTCCCCCCCATGCCCTCCCCCCACAGCGGTTGTTCCTAGCATCTGTTTCGCCTGGTGATTAATTGCAATTAGCAAGAGGGTTGAAAGCCCGTGGAAGAATGCAGTGGTGAGCAGACACATCAAGATTAATGAGGGAAGGCAGTTGTCAGAAGGACGCCATGGTGGGGGGGTGCGGGGGGGGGGGGGGGGGGGGGGGGGGGCTGTGCGTGTAGGGCTGAAGAGGTGTGGCTGTGTGGCTCTGTGTGTGTAGGGCAGAGCATCTGTGGCTATGTGGTTCTGTGTGTGCACATGGGTGTGTATTTGCGTGCAAATCCATATAATTTGGTGCTTTTGGGGGGAGGCATTGTGTGCGTGTGTGTGTGTGTGTTTGTCATATTCTCAGCATGTTTACGCTTATCATGTCTTAAAGCCTTTTCCTCTCAGCAAGAGCCAGTACGTCCCAGTACGACGACAAGCAGAGAATAGACAGAATAAGATGGGGAGAGAAAGAGAGAGGGAAAGAGAGAGTCAGAAAGAGAGAGCAGGAAAGAGAACGTGTGTATGTGTGTATGTGTATGAGCGAATTAGAGAAAGAGAGAGAGACAAAGAGGGTGAGAAAGTGAAAGAGATAGATAAAAAGACAGAAAGAGAGGGAGGGAAAGAGAGTGAGAGGGGGCAAGTGCAACCCCAGGGGGCTGATTAAATATGGAAATTATAATTGCTAATTGACCTTTATTAATCAGGGCAGAGAAGTGTATCTCTTGTACTCTTGTTCTGTGTGTGTGTGTGTGTGTGTGTGTGTGTGTGTGTGTGTGTGTGTGTGTGTGTGATGCTCCTGCACTGTTACCACAGCAGGGGTTCTACCCGTTGTTCATTTTTCTGATCTCAAATTAAAGAGGTGTCTCATGTTTGAACATGAGATAATGGATAGAACACACACTCGTGCACACACACACACACACACACACACACACACACACACACACACACACACACACACACACACACACACAGCTCCTAGGTGCTTAAATAAAAGTGAAGGGATGATTAGGTGAAGTGAGTCATTCTTTGTGGGTGAGCGTGCCCTGCTGTGGTGGGCCTGTAACAAGGGAGCAACACAGACGTTTGAAATGGGGCTTCTCGTCTTCTTTCTTTTGTTATTAGTCAAATAACACTTCACCACTTTCCATTTTTACCTTTCAGATGCTTTCTCTCAGCTTGCCGATTTGATCCCTACCTTGGAGCTTTGGCCACGCCTACTGGTGTCCAGCTCGTTAGCTCCACGCTGGCTGCACCAGGACCTGCCAGAGCACACGCCGGGCCCGTAGTTGATTAGTTGAATGTGATTGGGTGATTGGGTGATTGGGCAGTGGTTAGCGGGTGGGCTGATCCAGAACAAGGGCTGGCTGCTGGGCCCAACACAGACCCATGTCCGCACCGCCTCCGCACGCTAGCTAACGACGCGCTGACCCGTGCCGTTCTCACTACGAGGGTGTTTTGTGTGAAACACAGGGTTTGTCCTGTAGACGTTCACTATTCACCCAGCAGTAAAACCTCTCCAAGTGAACTAAGCCGTCCTTATTTTTCCACTTCTGTGGAGAATCCTCTCCGTGTGGTCAGGAGTGTTTGAGAGCCACTCATTAAAATGGTGGCAGTGATGTTTGATGAAATAGAAAAACATCCCCTCCCCCTCCCTATCTGCTGCTCTCTGCTTCTGTCTGTTCACCCTCTCTGTTCACCCTCTCTTTCTCACTCTCTTTCTCACTCTTTTTTGCTTTCGCATTTTTTTCTGCCCCTCTTTCTCATTCTCTCCCTGTCGCTTCCAGACTTTCTCTCTGCCTCACTCTCTCTCTCTGTCTCCCTCTGCCTGTCTCCCTCTCTGGGGCTCTGGTGGATCAGAATGAAAGCATTTTAGCCGGGTTAATCCGGTTAGTTGAGCTTCAGCGTCCAGGCAGCAGGCAGGTCTTCAGTGTTTGGCCCTGGGAAACATTCTGTGTGCCCCCTGGACCCCCGGCTTCTCAGCTCCGACCTCAGACGAGGGACTGTGGGACCTCCAGAATACGTGCCCTCTCCCGACAGCAGCCCCCTGTGACAGGAGCACCCTGTGTGTGTGTCGTGCACATGTGTGTGTGCGCATGCGTGTGTGTCGTGCACATGTGTGTGTGTGCGCGTGTGTGTGTCCTGCCTTTCTGAATTTTGATTTAGCATAACAGTATACACACACTCAGAACAAAGCAACCAGCACCATCTGGACACACACACACACACACACACACACACACACATGCTCACACTCACACACACACATGCGCACACACACATGCGCACCACACACACACACACACACACACACACACACATCTCAGAAGCTCACGCGTCAGTGGTGGGAACAGTCTTTTTCCTGGATGAGCATTGTACTTCATCTTGGCAGTACAGCAACCACCACCAACAGCCAGCCTTAACTGAGAGCAGTTCTTTCTCTGACCAGCAGGAGGCATCATACTAAATATCTACCTCAGCCACTTATTTGCACTTATTCGAATTTATGTATGATGAATGTCTTCTGTCTACCACTCTAAGTATGTCTGATTTATTGTACAACTGAACTAATTACTAATAGCAAGACAGTCAAAGCATCTGCAAGGAATAATGCTTGTGCCGTATTTAGTATCAATCTTGTCCTAGAAGAATTGTTGGTGTGTGTGTGTGTGTGTGTG
Source organism: Brachyhypopomus gauderio (assembly GCF_052324685.1). NCBI lineage: Eukaryota > Metazoa > Chordata > Actinopteri > Gymnotiformes > Hypopomidae > Brachyhypopomus > Brachyhypopomus gauderio. The sequence continues at coordinate 14,381 of NW_027507394.1, forward strand.
TGTGTGTGTGTGTGTGTGTGTGCGTGCTTGTATACATGTGTAGGTGTGTGTGTGGTTCCGGAAGGAGGACCATGATTGAGTTCTAAGCTATAAAGCTGTCCATATGCCAGACACCACGTCTGAGAGGCAAAATGCTGAGATGCAGGAAACGAATGATTATCTGTCACAAGGCAATGCAGTGTTTTTATCATGTGCTATATCTTCTTCTGTTGGCCTGCTGGGTGAAATATTGCATAGCTGTTTACAGTCCTGCCCCCTTTCAGAAGCCCACAGATGCTTCACTATGTGCTAAACAGCAATATTTTATCCTGCTAAAGCTTATATATGATTACGGCATAGGTCCATAGAAAATACTGTTATATTCCTCTATTTGTTTTAAATTAATCACAGCCTTGTACATTTGCAGAAGTTTGTGTAGCCTTTTAATGACGTGTTCCGCGTTTTGGACCCAGAGATTTGGTTTGGCTGGGAGTTTGTCCTCCGTGGGGCTGACTCAGGGAGACGACACTGTCTTTTGTCCTCTCCGGGAATGTGGGTGGGGCCGATGAGCTCAGAAGTGGCGTGTGGTTGGCTGGCTGGTGACAGAGCGGTGCTGATTTATGCTTCTGCTCCAAACCTTGGGGTGATAGATCAGGTCAGAGGCCAGGCTGGGTCAGGATGAGGAGGAGTTCCACCAGGATGAGTCGTCCCTGCTGTGGCTCCGGCTGGCATGTGTGTGTTCGGGTCGGGCTTCGTGCATGCAGAGGTCATTACAGATCATTGGGGTCAGAGATGCTGCAGTGATGGACCTGTAGTGTTTGTGTGTGTTTGTCTATTTTGGTCATACGCTAGATGTGTTTGGTTGTACTGTTTTCCGTTTTTTTCCTTCTTGCGTTGAAAACAAACATAACGGCATTTGGTAGTAAGAATACTGGCATGAAAGCAAGTCAGTGCAAAATGGACAGAAGCCCGTGTGGGTGGGAGGAGAGTGGTGGTGAGAGTTTAGCCCACAAGGGGGCAGCAGGTAGAGCGAGAGGCCCTGTGCTGAGCTGCAGTCCAGACGGGGCTGGTCTCAGTGCAGCCTGGCAAGGGCTCAGGCAACATGGTGGAACAGACAGAGGAGAGGAGCTCTCAGAGGAGGACAGGAGGGGCTGTGTGTGTGTGTGTGTGTGTGTGTGTGTGTGTGTGTGTGTGTGTGTGTGTGTGTGTGTGTGTGTGTGTGTGTGTACGGCCATCTTGCTCTCATGCTGTGGCATGAACATGGTCCTCCTGTGAGGCAGACACTCATCTCAACACACATAAGCGCACGCACACACACACACACATACACACACACACACACACACACACACGCACACACACACACACACACACACACACACACACACACACATACACACACACACACACACACACGCACACACACACACACACACACACACGCACACACACACACACACACACACACACACACGCACACACACACACACACACACACACACACACACACACACACGCACCTGGGCCCCTCAGATCCCACACAATCTTACGCCGCTTATCAACCCAAACGATGCACTTGGTGTTTTCCTTTTGCTGCATTTACATTTCCCTCTGACGCTGGCAAACAGATGGCTGCCAATAGTTTGAAACCATAATTAGTCACGCGAACACGCTACACGCTACTGCCCGGGAAGAAGCCGCACGTGTCGGCACGTCTGTGTCCAAACCACTCTGGAAAAAAGCTGGAGCTCCAGAGCAGTACCCATGGGGCCGTGCAGGGGTCCGTCCGGCTAGGGCCCATCCTGCAAGGGCATGTCGTGCAGCGGCTTGTCCTGTCCTTGTGCAGGGGTCTTCCCCACCAGGACAGGTCAGGGTGGGCGAGACTTTCCCTCGTGGACAGCAAGTGCTACTGGACCCAGGACTGGGCCAGCCCAGAGCGGCCCGGCCTGGAGCTGCTGCAGGGGGAGCAGAGGCCCTCGGGGTGAAGACTCTCACACAGGGGAAGGGGAGGCTCCATTAGAACTTCTAAAATGATCTGTATCAGGTCCCCTGAGGCTGGGAGTGTGCCTCGGGGAATATTCCTTAATCCTCTTTTCCAGGTAACAAGCTTTCTCTCGGAGGCAGAAAATGATAGATTGGATCCACCCGATCCACCTAGCTGTCTCCAAACCGTCAGAGCTATTCTCTACAATTCTGTGTGCATATGCATGTCCAGGAGCCACCGTGCCATTACCCTCCGTTATGCACACCGCAGATGACAAATGTGTCTGATGCAGTGGCGTTATTGTCGTAAAGAAGAGTCAAGCATTTGTTATTATGTAACTGATGAACTAAAGTCATATGGACACCTTGCAGAAAGATGACTACAGCAGTTCAGTTTGAGAACGGAGCTCCAGTTGGTCACCTGGAAGAGCAGAGAGAGCCAGGAGCTAGAAACACAGAGGTCAGGGGTCAGCTCCCAGGGAGTACGCATACTGTAACACTAATCACTAACTCCCTCTGGGTTAGAGTGTCTGCCAAACGCTGTGCTCGGTCTGCTGTGCTGAGTGAACAGATTCAGAAGCTAAAGCTTATTCAGAAGAAACTCTGTGTCACTGAGTTACTTTTTAAATATTTTAAATGGGATTTATATTCAGGCAGATGAAGGACAGCTAAGGCATCTGTGATGTGCTCCTGTGTTGTCTTGCTGGTGCAGAAGTGGGCTCAGGACCCCTCTCCATGGGAGGATGTGGAGTAACCTCCATCCCAGTGGAGCCTGTCTCAAAAGGGTGTGTGTGTGTGTGTGTGTGTGTGTGTGTGTGTGTGTGTGTGTGTGTGTGTGTCAGACTCCTTACCATGACATTATAGGCACCCTCTCCTGTTTTTCCCAGGGAGCTTTGGGGAGGTGCGTCTTTTCTAGCTCCTGGTTTATTCTGTTTTATTTCCCTCCTCTCTCTCATTCACTTTCTTCCCGCCTTTCACTTCTTGTTTTCTACCCTGTCCCTTCTTCATCCTGTCCTTATAGCCCATGCTGGATTTGCATAACCTCTTAGCTGCAGCCTGCGTGTTGATGGACTCCAGCTCATGTATATTAAATGTGCTGCTGGCGATAGCCGACAACTATACGCTCGTCTTTTATTCCTCTCCCTTGCGCGCTCTGTC